>NC_079212.1:89359472-89481621 GCF_029633865.1 Lampris incognitus | reverse complement strand
TCCTCATTTCTTAGCCAAACCACATATTGTCCTGCATGTGTCAAATATGGCAAATATATCAGCTCTGTAATCTGCACAAATTATCGTAACATTCCTACAAATTAAATAAAGAGATGTGGAAAAGGAAAGAGGTTGCTTCACAGCTCCGCGGGAAAGAGCGACGAAATGCTAACCGCTAATTGAAATTGTGTACGTTTCTAACATTTCTGTTCCGTTTTTCTTCTTTTTTTTATAGTACCCGTCACCTTGGTTTACAGCCTAGATACGCTTCTCCCCGTGCTGTTTGACCTACTGTGCACCTCCAGGTTGTTTTCTTTTGCTTTGTTGTTTTCTTTTGCGTTGTTGTTTTCTTTTGCTTTGTTGTTTTCTTTTGCTTTGTTGTTTCTTTTGCTTTGTTGTTTCTTTTGCTTTGTTGTTTTCTTTTACTTTGTTGTTTTCTTTCCGCCACCTGAGGTTACATAGTGATTATTAATGAGACGAAATCTAATTGAGAGAACGGTTAGTTTTTTTGGTAAATATTAAATTTTTGCTTTTAAAGTCCTATATGATTTAATTTAAATAAAAATAGAGATCACCTGCGTCCTGGATATGTTCTTTCTCTTGTCTGGTTTGTCAAATATAGCTCAAACAAAACAGCGGCTGCCTTTTACGGGGATTAATTATTCATGATTACGGTGTCGCGTGTGAGGATGATGGGAAGGAAGGAGGATGTGGTGAAGCACACAAACACCCTTACATGTTGGGTTGTGTAATGGCACTTGAATAAAGTGGATTATAGGGAAATGCTGTTTTATAATCTGTTTTAAATTCCACGCAGGGACAGCTTGTGGGTATTCACATGCATGGTATCTCCGAATATCTGCTGTTTATCACCGTTTATCACACCCACAACCTCACATGGATATGGAGACCGCGGCTTCTCGTCACGGCCGGTGTTGCCTCCCCGTGAGTGAGTTGACCAGGTAGTCCTGCCCTGAAACCACTCAGTCTGTCCATGTGTGTCTCTGGCTATACAGCCTCACAATGACAGTCTGGTCTGTTGCTTTATCCACTAAATCTGGAAAAATAAGGAAACTCACTTGCACTCATGTTTCGAGCTCTCTCGTCAGACCTGTGTGAGCAGGGGTGGGTCAGAAACAGGTCACTTATGCTGTTCAGGCTCCCGGAATACAAGTGCACAGAAGGAATCCACATTCCCATCACTTCATCCCGGAGACTGAACAGAGAGACTGATATTGCCATCTAGTGAGGACTACAGGAAGTGATGAATTATGTATCTATCATATATATTTCTATCATATATTCCATCTCTAATATAGCTATTATATATTATCCATCCATTATCCAAACCACTTATCCTGCTCTCAGGGTCATGGGGATGCTGGAGCCTATCCCAGCAGCCATTGGGCAGCAGGCAGGGAGACACCCTGGACAGGCTGCCAGGCCATCACAGGGCCACTCATTATTATATATTATATAAATATTATATAAATATATATTATGTTATATTATTATATTTTAATATATTTATTAATAATTAAATAATTATAATAATATTAACCATGTTATAATATATATAATATTACTATAAGTCATATGATATAATTATATATATATATATTTAAGATGAAATAACAGATTTAAGATTATTTGGTCACTCTTGCTGGAATCTGCTTTGCTTTCAGAGTTATTTACTATGTCCATATCGTCCCCCCCCTGAAGTTACACAATCTTTAAGCAAATATACATCACAATCAAAGCAGTGTTTTTCCAGAAGTGTTTTTTCCATAATAACCAAGCTGGCGTCTGAGTAGGTGGACGGTCAGCCGTGTCCTTGGTGTCACGGATCCAGACTTCTGTTTCAGTGGGAATCGTTTTAAATAGTGATGAATTTAGTGTGAAGCGCAGACTCTCTTCTGGTCTTTCTGTTTGTGGAACACAAAGTCTTAGGATGTGCGGAAACGATTTCTACTGCTATCAGAACAAAATGTGCTTTCACGTGTTTAAACCCCTTTACTCTCGGTGCACTGCAGTCAGTGAGTAGGGGAACATCAGGGTAGCTGGTGTTTGTTTGTCTGTAAATCTCTACGTTGATCCATTTCTGGTGAGGTGAGGAGAAGGCCGAGGTGACGAGCAGCTCTCCGGTGACAGTCGCCACGGCAACCAACAGAGATGCGGAGCCGTCACGCCAGAGGGATTAATGATACAGAGAAGTCCCATCAGCTCCAGAGGAAATAACACTGATCCAGATAGAAATAATGGAGCTGTGCTACTGATGGTTTACTTGGTTTAATGCTGTCTAAAAGCTTGGATCTGTCATTGTGGACTGTTGTAGTCCTTGACCTCCATTGTAAACTTGGACCTGCTGCTGTGGACTGTGTAGATAGATGCCCTTGCCAAGGTCTGCTATCAGCTATCTAACACATACAGGGTTACCTGGAACATAGCTACGGCCCATACACCCCCTCTGGAGGAGAAGATGTTCTTTAAACAGGCTCAACACTGCAGCATGGAGGGAGAATTATGTAACGAAGGCAACAATGTGAAATGGTTTTGATTGATGGCCTCTTGTGGCAGGGTGAGTGAAAAGATAAAACACAAAAATAAGGCCCGAGCTGTGCAAAAGCGCCTCAGAGACAGTCCAGCACATAGTCGCAGGGTGTACGACGCTAGCGGGGGCAGCATACACTGAGCGGCAGAGCCAAGATGCAGTAATTGTGTACAGGAACATCTGCGCCGAATACAGGCTGGAAGTACCCAAATACAGATGGGAGAAACCGCAAAGGGTGGTTGAGAAGGACAGGGATAAGATCCGCCTGGACATCCGGAGCCAAACAGATAAACAAGTGCTGGCCGACCAACCGGACATTGTGGTGACGGACAAGGAACAGAAGACTGCGGTGTAGCAATCCCAGTTGACAACATCGAGAAAAAGAAATATGTGGAGAAAGAAAAGAAAGCCACTGTATTTTTGTCGTTGTACAGGTTACAGTGAAATGTGTCCTCTGCATCTAACCCATCCTATTGTATAGGAGCAGTGGGCAGCTGCAGCGCCTGGGGACCAGCTGCAGTTCTTCTTTCCATTGCCTTGCTCAGGGGCACAGGCAGGACTATTAAACCTAACATGCATGTCTTCTTGATGGTGGGAGGAAGCCCACGCAGCCACGGGGAGAACATGCAAACTCCACACAGAAAGGACCTGGGACAGCCTGGGTTTCGAACCCAGGGCCTTATTGCTGTGAGGCAGCAGTGCTAACCACTGGGCCACCATGCTGCTGGAGAAGTACAAAGTGCTGAAAAACGAACTAGAAAGGGAGTGGAAAGTGAAGGCAAAAGTGGTCCCAGTGGCTATAGGAGCACTCGGTGCTGGGAACCCCAAGTTGGGTGAGTGGCTCCAGCAGATTCCAGGAACAACATGTAGGGTCTCTGTCCAGAACAGGGCAGTTCTAATAACAGTTAAGATACTGAACCCTCAAACTCCTAGGCCTCTGGTAGAGAACCCAAGAATGAAGACCTCAGAGGTTGTTCCTGGAATCTGCTGGAGCCACTCACCCAACTAGGGGTTCACAACCCCTAGCGCTCCTATTACCTCAAGGACTACTGTGGATTTCACCTTCCACATCCGATCTAGTCCTTCCCTCAGCCCTTGGTATCTCTCTAGCTTCTCATGCTCTTTCTTCCTGATGTTGCCGTCACTCGGGATTGCTACATTGATCACCACTGCTGTCTTCTGTTCCTTGTCAAGCACCACAGTGTCTGGTTGGTTAGCCAGCACCTGCTTGGAACTTGCTTGGAACTTGAAGTCCCACAGGATCTTAGCTCTTAGCTGTTACCTTCAGGTCGTCGGTTGAGGATGCCCTGTATTAGGATTAAGAGATACAAGGCTTCCTTTGTCCCCACTGGCACCCAATTTTTTATATATATATATATAGTGTAACGTGCATGGATAAAGAGACACGTTGGTCCTTTACTAACGGGTCTGACCCTTTAGTCGAGCGGTCAGCGATGTCTCCCGCGGCACGGGAGATACGGGTTCGCGCCGTGGCAGTTCCTGTGGTTGCCCCCCGAATTCGCTACATTGGTGCTACTTATCCATGCACGTTACACTACCCCCCTCCTTCGGGAAGCGCGTCCCCGCGCTTCAGCATATCAGCTCCCTCACGCCTCCGGGCGCACGCGCTTTCGATGACCTCACGGTTTCACTATCCCACTTCTGACACCAATGTAGCGAATTCGGGGGGCAGTCCGGGAACCGCCACAGCCGGGACGCGAACCCGTATCGCGGGAGACATCACTGACCGCTCGACTAAAGGGTCAGACCCGTTAGTAAAGGACCAACGTGTCTACTTATCCATGCACGTTACAATATATATATTTTATATTTGATCTACTTTGGTTCTCCTTGCCCACTATGTTCTGTTGTCAATTCCGCCTTGGTGTTTGTATGTTTTGTCTTTGTGTGAGAGTTTTTATACTGGCTGCACACTAATTTCCCTGCAAGGGACAATAGAGATACTTTGACTTTGACTTTAGCTCTGCCATTCTCAACCACCTTTGGCGGTGTCTCCCATTTGGACTTGGGGACTTCCAGTCTGTATTCAGTACAGATGTTCCTGTACACTATCCCAGCCACTCGGTTATGCCTTTCAGTGTATACTTTCCGAGTGTGTGTGTGTGTGTGTGTGTGTGTGTGTGTGTGTGTGTGTGTGTGTACAGAGATACAGAGAGAGAGGGGGAAATATGAGATTGTCGCACATTTTAGCTTCCTCAACATGCTGAACCCATTTCAGATGTCATGACAGCATCTCTTACTTTGCAGTACATGAAAGGCCCGACCTCTACTTCTCTGGAAAGGTGGGGAATCCTGCATCAGGGGTGGAGGCACTGGCCCATACAGAGCTCACAAGAGCCTGTGGTCCCTGGTTCCCAAAGATGGGTGTACATCTGTCCATCTGAGGCCCGTGTAAACAAGCACACACGATGTCATTTACCTAATTGAGCAGCACTAAGTGTTCATTACCTACATGCAATTATGCAAATGAAGAATAATTTCACCTTTTAAAGGAATGGGAAGATGAATATGAAGGCCGCGGGAACACGGAGATTTAAATCTATTGTAGTGAATTCAGGGGACAGCCGGGAACCACCGCAGAACCCCGGGCACGAACCCGGGTCTCCCGCATCAAGGGGGACTAACCAGTCGACTAAAGGGTCCGACCTGTTAGCCAAGGGCTAGGGAGTCTACACATCCGTGGTCGTTACACTATCTTTTCTTTTTTTAAGAACACGTTCCTCTGCTGAGCCTTATCTGCAAAGACAGGTATCGTTTCAAGTCTTGCATCATATTGTTTTAAGGCTGTGTTGTCTGTTTGTTGTCGTATTGTTTTTTTGGGAAATGTGTTTCTGTTTGTTACGTTCATTCTGCCTCTTGTTGCTGACTTCTGTGTGTGTGGAAGAATACCAGTTGCTGTGGAGTCAGCTAATGGATCACCACACACTGGTAATATGCATTTACTGTACCTGGAACCTGGACGTGGGGCGGGGACGGGGGCGGGGACGGGGGTCACGTCATGGTGCTCCGCTCACGCCCTCCACTTTGACATGCAGGGTCCACTCTGCATAAACAGATGCTGTGACCGGGCCTAGACACACACTGACCCAGCTGGGCCTCTCAAAGTCTAGAGAGCTATTTATCATTTTCAAGGACACACGGACACACACACGGACACACACACACACACACACACACGCTTGCTTGCTTACTGGTTGTCCATCGGCTCCGATGGTGACCATCTCCTCCTATTTGTGAGTCCTTTGGTGGCTGAATAGTCTGATCCTGGATGCACAGTTGCGGTTGCAGACCAGGCAGGTAAAGGTGGTGCTGGGGGCGGGGGTGGGAGGTGGGGGGGTAGCTTTTCGAGCATGCCTCTTCGCACGCTTGGCTACACGGTGTTGTGTGCGCTGGTTTTCCATATACGTCACTCCCTGTGAGATGTGAGAGCGCCAGGTGGTGCGGCAGGAGACAAGTTCCTCTGAAGAAGAGGGGTTGATCTGGCATCTTCTCAGTGTGGTCTTCATTTGGTCTTTGAACCGCTTCTTCTGCCCACCAGCAGTGCGTTGACCGAGGTGTAGTTGGCCGTAGAGGACTTTACGTGGGAGTCGTTCACTGGGCATGCGAATAACACGCCCAAGCCACCTGAGTTGATGGTGGTTTAGGGTAGACTCCACGCTGCAGCTGCCTGCCCGCTCCAACACCTCTGTGTGTGGCACTCTGTCCTCCCAAGTAGTGCCGAGGATCCTCTGCAGACGTCTCACATGGAAGGCCTCCAGGCTTCTGAGATGGTGGCTGTAGATGGTCCATGCCTCACATCCATGGAGTAGCGTGGAGATGCACACTGCTCGGAAAACAAGCACTTTGGTGTGGAGAATATGCCTTTACCTGGAACCTGGACGTGGGGCGGAGGGGGGTCACGTCACGGTGCCCCGCTCACGCCCTCCACTTTATCATGCAGGGTCCACTCTGCATAAGCAGATGCTGTGACAGAGCCCAGACACACACTGACTCAGCTGGGCCTCTCAAAGTCTAGAGAGCTATTTATCATCTTCAAGTACACACACACACACACACACACACAACTTGTGTATTAACAATTCTGTCTACAACCCCTGATAAGGGTTGTTTTATTTTTTTCCCCTCTAAGCTTTAGATTCAAGTTGTGTTTTTCTGCTGCTAGCCAAGTATTCTTCTACAAGGACTCTGACTTGGCAGCGTGCTTAGCAAACACAAAGGGTACGAACCATGTATGCTGAAGAAGAAGAAAAGAACTGAGAGAATTCCAGACTCGTTCTAAGAACAATATAAATTGACAAACAAGGAAGGAATTAGGGAATAATGTGTCTCTGTACAAAGAGCAAAAACCAAGAGTTTCACAAAGTGCTGCGAGTTTAATAAAATCCATCCATCCATCATCCGAACCGCTTATCCTGCTCTCAGGGTGGTTGGCTGGCGGGGATGCTGGAGCCTATCCCGGCAGCTATTGGGCGGCAGGCGGGGAGACACCCTGGACAGGCCGCCAGTCCATCACAGAGCAGAATACATAGAGTATATAAATGGAAAAAAATAATATCAATAGATATAAATATAAACAAATGCAAATAATACAAATAAATGTAATATAAATAATTTAATACATATATAAAAATAAATAGATATAAATATATAGATACATATGATATAAATAATTTAATAAATAGATAAAAAATAAATAGATAAATAAATAAATATAAACAACCTAAATATAAATATATAAATACATATGATATAAATAACTTAATAAATATATATACATATAAATAGATAATATAAATAGAGAATAAATAGACTAGATAAAAAGAATCGATAAATAGAATAGAATAAATATAGAGTTTAATAAAATGTAAGCACTAAAATGTGACTGGGATGCCACCTAGACACTTAAAGACGACTGTGACACTGGGAGAGTCGACAACAGGGGCTTCAACTAGGTCCTCACATGGGCTGACGCACAGAGGACAGGGGGTCAGGGGAAGACCGGGGCTCACGTGCTGCCTGGATACTGTTTAAATATTCAGGCTGCGATACCTCATGATGACAGCCTGCTTGCAGCAGGGGGCAGTGGGAAAAGCAAAAGGAAGCATCAATCCCCAGAATAACAAACATATAGTACCTTCTTTTTTTAACCTAATCTTGCAGCTTTTGCAATAGTTTTAGAAAATACTAGTCCAGTACTCACGTGCTGATTTTTACAATTAGGAACAAAACAACATTCTGTCCTTTCTGAAAATATGGTCATTTTAGAAGTATGTGCAGTAGTTGTGGGTGCACAGACTTGAAGAACAGAGGAAATTGACAGAGATGCGAACACGACAGCGCTGAAAAGTTATACGAGATAAAAATGAAATCACACAACTTCATGGTTGTCTTCCTGCATGCTGATAATCTGGTAAGAACGTGACAGGAAGTTGGGTCAGTTCATCGGGACACAACGTTTATTGAGAGAAACGTCCCATCACTCATCTTGACACCTCTTCAGTCTCAACTGACTGCAGGTGTCCCCACCCTTACAAACAATACAGTGGCATAACGACCCAAACCAACGACTGGTTTCATGTGCAAATTACTGTGACCATTAACTAATATCAAGGGTGTGCACATCCTCCCCAGACAGCATGCCGGATGTGGGCCACTTCAGGCAGTGATGGCCTTCTTCTGGCCCTGACAAGGTGGATGTGAGCCTGAAGTGGCCCACATGTATGATAGCAAATATGGCCTCAGATATGCCAAATCACATGTGGGCCTTTTCTGGCAAAGAAGCGGTGCTCTGGGCAACATGTGATCTGGATGTGGCCCTGAAGTGGCCCGTGGGGTAAATGGTGAATATGGCCCAAATATCACAAAATAAATATGGGCCACCTTTGGCAAATATGTGGCACATGCAGCATTACTATGGCTTGGTTCTGGCCCAGATCTGGCAGAGCGGACCACCCAAGTGCCATCATTCCACACGGTATGTGGGCCGGATGAAAGTGTCAGGTGTGGGACGGGTCTGGGCCACAGCAGTTTTGCTATCTGGGTCCTTGAAAGAGTGGCCACTGGCCTGTAGATGCTGGCCAGGACTCCACAGGCCAGGGTGGGGAGTCCTGGCCTGACGTCTTAGCTCTTCTGTGCTGCGCCATCCTCTTGGCCAGCGTCTCTTTAGTCTCTTTAGCACAACTTTACTGCTGACACCACCTACCGGTTTTTAGTCCACCAACCAGCAGTCTTGTCATTATTTCAGAAGAAGAAAAATCGTGATAACTTTGCTGTCATCGAAAGGTACAGCTTCTCCTCGCCAATGCACTTTGTCTGAGAATGCTTCACCATCTCCCACTAGAGGGCGCTAGAGCTCCATTGGTTGTGTTGTCGCGCCACTTTGCCATGCAAAACCAAAGCTGGCCCAACAATATGAACGAGAGCTGGCCTCAGCTCATTTCTCTGCTCAACAGAAAAGTGTATACCAGCAGAAGAACGCAATCCTCATTTTTAGGATTACATTTTTAGAGCGCACCGTCTTTGACAATCCAGATTTGACATCTTGATGGCGTTTGGTTCCTTTTTTATCCTAAAACGCAGTAATAATGTCTACAGGAAACAGAAACACCTCATTTTGCTCAGGCGTCCTCACTGTGAAACCAGCAGGAGCGGTGTGGGGTGAGGAAGATGTTACCGAAGGCCATCATGTGGTCAGAGCCTCGCGTGACGGGCCTCGGGAAGGGCCGATGCAATACAACGTTACCTGTAGGGACCTGGACAAAATGGTGTGTTTCCCTCAACCTTGGTGGCCTGAGCGTCCTAGTCCCTGATCACCAACAACAAACCCTCCAAGACCAGCATGGACCGACCACCTCCTCCTGCTCGTCCAATATCTATGATTCTTATTACAAGAAAAACTTGGGGTTTGGCTTCGTCTACCTCAGGCATGTATGTAAGTAACCTGCTAACGTCTATTTCAGCATCTCTGATGTCTTCTCTGCACCTCACCACCTCCTATTTCACCTATGTCCATCCTCCACAACAGTCTGATGCTTGTCGTGTTGTTATTCTATGTGACTGTGTTTTTGGTGTCGTCGTGTGGAGTGTGGGGAGGTGTGTCAAGGATGTCTGGCTGGGAGAGCTGGTGCTGGATCGGCTGGGGGAGCCTGGTCTGCCGTGTGGCCCCAGGGACCATGGCCCTGCCCGGAGCTGCGACCGAGGAGGAAGCACCAAGGGCGGTCTGACAGGATGCGGAAGCGGGGCAGGCTAAGCTAACTGCTAGCCCATGCAGACCGGCAGTTCTGACAGCATCCTGGCTGGCGTTCCTTCTCTTGGACAGTGATTTATTTTTTATATGTTGGTTATATGTGTTTTTGTAGTTTTTGTGTAGTTTGGATTTGTTTTTGTCTTTGTGTTGCACAGCTGTGGGCTGGGGGGAAATGATATTTCGTTTCATTTCATGTACCCCAGATAGCAAAATTGCTGTGGCCCGGACCCGTCCCACACCGGCACGTCATCCGGCCCACATACCGCGTGGAATGATGGCACTTGGGCGGTCCGCTCCTGTTTGCCAGATCTGGGCCAGAACCGAGCCATAGCAATGCTGCATGTGCCACATATTTGCCAAAGGTGGCCCATATTTGTTTTGTGATATTTGGGCCATATTCACCATTTACCACACGGGCCACTTCAGGGCCACATCCAGATTACATATTGCTGAGAGCACCACTTCTTTGCTGAGAAAGGCCCACATGTGATTTGGCATATTTGGGCCATATTTGCTATTATACATGTGGGCCACTTCAGGCTCACATCCAGTTTGTCAGGGTCAGAAGAAGACCATCAGTGCTGCATCGTTGCCTGAAGTGGCCCACATCCGGCTGCTATCTTGGACTGCTGTGGGCGAGACGATATTTCTTTTCATTTCACGTACACAAGTGCAAAAAATGAGACATTCCTGATTCCTGAAGTCCACCGAGTCAAATTCCATGTATGTGCAAACCTGCATGGCCAATAAACATGATTCTGGTCCTGATTCTGATGTTCACCATCATGCTGATGCAACATGAGCAAAACAAAACAGCGGTGAACATAACTGTCGTGTGCCGGAACCGACAAACAGGCGATAATAAGGGCTGGCGGGGAGAAAAGGATGTGCGTGAGGAGAGGGTGGAAACGCTCATAACTCAGCTTTCAGCAGGCCCTTGTCATCACTTGGTGCACGTGCGCTGCATGGCCATGGCAGCGTGTTCCTGCTGTTGTGTGCGGCTGCAGGGTGGTGTTGGCAAGTGGCGGCTGGTCTTTGTGCAGCGCTAACCTTGGTGGAGTGTTTTAGGGACCTTGTGTGGACGTGAATGGAAGCCTTGGGTTCTTTGTGCGGCCCACTGATGACTTGTCGGTTATTGTGCTGCATGGAGCCGCCGACTGACTGCTGGTCTGGTTTTAGCCTCTGTTGTTGGCCTTTCTTTTGTGTTGTGAACTTATGCCACGTCTTTTTCCATGCTTTGATGCCCTGCGTGTATTATTTTCATCACGAGTCTTTTACTCTAGACCCTATCTGTGAAACTGTGGCACGACAAGCTTGAAAGGAGTGACGCTGAGCGAAAACTGAATTTCCTGTGTAGCATTACATAGGATGGGAACATCCAGCACATCACATAGCTTACTTTTTTATCTTTTATTTAGGGGGGGGGGTTATTAGTTACTCTGCACTTGTGAGCCAAACTAAATGAGAAGACAAAGAGGAAACCCACAAGGTAAATAACAGCTCTGTGAACAGACTCATTACTTTAATGCGTGAGCTGGTGGTTCAGTTGTATTTCTGAGAGACTGGCCACCAAACAAACGACCCCGCAGGTCGTTTGTAGGAGCAGCTTATTACGACCTATAGTTACGTTTTAAAGTCAAGTGACGTCTAGCGGTCGTGTAAATAACGACAATCTGGTGTCTCGGGTGCCTCGTCATCGTATGACCTTTGACCTTCGTTACGAATCAAAATGCCACGAACCAAGAGATGGGGGGGGGCGTGCAAGAACTATTTATACTCTTGTGAACTGTTGGTTTCTTCACAGATCTTCCCAAAGCTCCGTTTGCTGACCTTTACGCCTTCACTTTGCACGAGCAATGAAGTCCTGATGCCCTCCCACGAGGACTTCATGATGAGCAGCGTTGCAGGGTAGGAACGGTTGGGGGACTTGTTGGCATTTCTGATCAAGGTGGACATTTCATATTAAATGCCCGTGGTGCGGGCGACCCGGGTTCGCGTCCCGGCTGCGGCGGTTCCCAGCTGCCTCCTGAACTCGCTAGAGTACTGCGGCGAACCGGCGTGGAAGAACGAGTCGAGGAGCAGACATGTCTTTTTAATCGCAACTCCCGTGCCCCCATACACCGCACGACCCCGGAAGTGCTCTTTTATTCACACCGGCCAGAGCTGACAACAACATAATGTAACGTGAATGGATAAGTAGACACGTTGGTCCCTGACTAACGGGTCAGACCCTTTAGTCGACTGGTTAACGTTGTCGCTTGCGGTGTGGGAGACACGGGTTCGCGTCCCGGGTGTGGCGGTTCTCGCGGCTGCCCCCCGAATTCGCTACAATAACAAGCCCCCCCCCCATGTCACGAGTGGCGACATCAGTCCCAGTCACGGTCCTACAGTGAGTCAGTCAGTAACCGGTCTCCTACTTAGCCTGAGTCGAACCCCCAAAACAACAACATGTTGTGACTTCTCTTATGCACACTATTGTAGTGTTACTATTCGTGGGTTACTAACTTAATCACTAATATATATAAGTACACGGAGACGAGGATGCGGCACAAGTCTGATCTTTACTGACGGAGACATCACACACTACTAGGCTCGACCAGTGTATTACAGAACTCAGTAGTGGTGACAGTCCAACACAATCGAGCACCGAGTGCTCGATCCAATACACCACATCCCTCTTTTCCAACTGAGATGTGGCCTACTCATCAGTTGATTCAACAGTAGACCCTTTACCGAACCATTAACACTATGTTATCAACACTGAACAAGTCTTTTCTACTTGCATACTTCAATGATTAATAAAGCATGTTTTTTAAATGACAGATGACTCTCATCAAACAACATAAACCATTTCCTTTTCACATTCTGGTGGTTAGCATGTAAACATTTTGAACATTCAGCAATCTTGCAACATTTCAGGTTAAACACACCTTGTACTCTTTGTTTCACCCTTCTTTTTTTTCTTTTTCTTAATAAACACTTGAATGATCACACAAAAGAACCCTGAGGTTAGTCATTGTATCTGGCAGGGCGCCTAACTGCTCTGCCGCACTTTGTGTAGCATGTGGGTGTACTGCCTGTAGTCACCGGAGGAGGGTCGTGTGGTGGCAGGTCATGTGGTGGTGAGTCGACTGATGACCTCCAGAGGCTTATGATCGGACTAGACAGTTACTGGTCTGCCGTAGACATACTGGTGGAATCTCTTAGCAGCAAACACTATAGCAAGCAACTCTTTCTCTATCTGTGCGTACCTCTTTTCTGTGTCGGTGAGCGCTCGTGAGGCATAGCACACTGGGCGGTCGTCCTGCATCAGACAGGCTCCCAGTCCATCCTTTGAGGAGTCTGCTTGTAGAGTGACAGGCTGCTTGTGATCGTAGTATCTCAGCACAGGGGCTTGTGTAAGGGTGGTCTTTAGTGCCTTTAGCGCTGAGCTGTGGTGCGGGCACCATTGCCACGCTACATCCTTCTTGAGCAGCTGTCTGAGGGGTGCCGTGAGTGAGGTTTCGTTTGGTATGTATTGCGCTAGGAATTTTGTCATTCCCAGCAGACGTTGGAGACTTTGTTTGTCTTCCGGGGTTGGCATGTCGACAATCGCTTTGATCTTTGTGTCGTCAGCTCTCTGTCCTGCTGCCGTGATGACGTGTCCCATGTACTTTACAGTATCAACTTTAAACTGGATCTTGTCCCTGTTAAATTTCACATGTGCGGTCTTGGCTCTCTCCATTACTTTCTGCAGGATTTCATCGTGTTCCCGCTCTGATGACGCTGCGATGATCATGTCGTCTGCTATAATGTACACACCTGGGATATCGCCGAAGGTCTCACAGTTCTTTTGTTGAAACACTTCGCTGGCCGATTTGATCCCGAATGGGAGTCTGAGGAAGCGGAACCGGCCCCACGGCGTGTTGAAGGTGCATAGCTTAGACGACGGCTCATCTAGCTTGATCTGCCAGTATCCATCCTTTTCATCTAGGATGGAGAAGATGGATTTTCCTGTTAGCCTGCTGCGCATGTCTTCCGGTGTAGGAATGGAGTAGTGTTGACGCTTGACTGCCTCATTCAGGTTGCAAGGATCCAAACATACCCTTAGCGCACCATTTTTTTTCTTTGTGGCAACAAGACTGTTCACCCATTCTGTAGGTTCATTGACAGGAGTTATGACTTTCCTGTTCTGCAAGTCTGTGAGTGTCTCTCTTAGTGAGTCCATGATGGAGAGTGGTACGTTCCTGCACGCGTGAATCACAGGCGTGACGCTGGGGTCAATGTGTATGTGATGAACTCCAGGAAATTTGCCTAATCCTGTGAAGACCTCCGCATACCTCTGCAGCAGCTCCTCTTTGGTGGCCGGAGGTTTTGTTGGTTGTGGGGACTCCACTGCAAGCGCCTCGACTCTTCTCACCAGCTGCAGCTCTTCACACGCATCTCCACCCAGGATTGGCTTGTCAGCTCGGCTAGACACATGGAAGTCCAATATAGCCGTATGCTTAGATGTGCGGCAATCTAGAGATGCAACACCATCTGAAGGTAGTCGTGCACCACCAAAAGCAATCAGCACAGTCTTTGTGGGCCGTAACTGAACGGGACCTGGTAGCTGCCGGAATACGCGCATAGGAAGCACATTTGCATCGGCGCCTGTGTCCAACTTGAAGTTAATTGCTACGCCTCTGACCGTGGCTGTTTCACGCCATACAGTGCCTTTAGCTTGGTGGGCTGCTTTGTTTTTGTATTTTCCAATCATGCCTATATACAAGGAATCAATTTCACTTTCCAGATTATGCACTGTCTTTGTCTTGTAATTGCCGCTTTTTTCAGTGCTTGATTTACACACCTTGGAAAAATGATTGTTCTTACCACATTTGTGGCACACTGCACCATAAGCTGGGCATTGACGGGGCTCATGTTTATTTCCACACTTGTGGCAGAGAGTTGTTGCTACATGCCTCTTGCTGCTCGTTTTGTTCTTGTTCCAGCTTCCCGTGCGCGTTTGCCCTGTTGCTTTCTTCAATGCCTCCACTGAGGCGTCTTGGACAACATGTGACGTCTGCATCGCTTGTATTTGTGACTTAGCGAGCTCGGCTGATCTACATATCTCTACGGCCCTGCGCAAAGTAAGCTCATTATCACGTAACAGTCTTTCTTTCAAACGGGCATCATTTATGCTGAACACTAATTTGTCCCTTATCATGTCATCTTCATGTCTGCCAAACTCACAGTCTTTGCTCTTCTGGCGCAGCTCTGTGATGAATCTGTCCCCCGATATTCCTGCTGACATCGTGTGCGACCAGAATTGATGGCGTTCGAACACGACGTTCTTCCGAGGGCTGCAGTAGTCCTTGAAGGCTTTCAGAACGTCCTCCATCGATTCGTCGTCTCCTTCTGGGATGACGGTGAGTGTGTTATACACGTCCAGCGCCTCCTCGCCGATGGTGTTAAGTAGAATGGCTATTTTAACCGTCTCTTCCTTATCCAACGCACCTGAAGCGGTCATGTACAGCTGGAAACGCTGCTCCCATCTTCTCCAGTTTTCTGCGACATTCCCGGTAAGTATCAGCGGTGGCGGCGGCTTGAACTGTTCCATATTTGTGCGCAGGCTAGCACGTGTTAGCTAGCTGCCTCAGCTACCAGCGAACTCGTTGAAGTACCGCCCTCGAATTATACCGTAACTCCGTCTTCTGACACCATGTTGTGACTTCTCTTATGCACACTATTGTAGTGTTACTATTCGTGGGTTACTAACTTAATCACTAATATATATAAGTACACGGAGACGAGGATGCGGCACAAGTCTGATCTTTACTGACGGAGACATCACACACTACTAGGCTCGACCAGTGTATTACAGAACTCAGTAGTGGTGACAGTCCAACACAATCGAGCACCGAGTGCTCGATCCAATACACCACACAACACAAGAATAACCACAACATGAACACCCCGCCATTAACACACAATTTTAAATCTAAAATTAACAGTCCCATCAGCCATTGCGCTCCCCCAGCGCAGAACCGCCGCCGACAGTCAGGGCGACCGCCTTCCCCGGTCGCTACAGTATGACGTCATTGTTTTGTTTGTAAGGCGCGTGTGTCGCAGATTTGGAACGGAGTGTTTACTCACTTTATTATTAAACATGTACAATCCAGGCAGCCCCGCCCACTGTTTAACATAAAGGTGTTTATTTATTTATTTATTTTTATGTTTGTATTTGTACTTGAGGAAAAGTAAGGCATACTGTTGGGTCTAAGATGTTGTGCAGCCACCTGCCACTAACTGAGGTGGAGAGGGCTGCACCCACCACTACGGGCGGGCAGCCCCCCGCCCGGGCAGCCCCCCGCCCCCTTCCCGCGCTAATGGGACATGCCACAGGAACTCGTGGGCTCAGATTCAGTGCAAAAGGAGGCAGATCTGCATGTGAACAGCCGACCATCCAATGTTGGACTGATGCCTTTCCTCAAGCACATCGCATTTGCATAATCCTCCATTGACAGATTGAGTGAATGGATCACGTGGTACCCAGCCCTACATCAATAAGTTCTCACATTCATGTGTGTGTGTGTCAAACATTTAGATTCAACAGCTGACACTGTAGTTTTGATATTAACTCAGATGTGGTGCAACACGCTGTTGAGATTTTCAGCAGCGAAATTTCAAACAGAACGATGACGTCATTTGAGTCGCTCGCGTTTGGTTCAGTCGGGCTGCAGGTACGAGTTGCGCGGAAGGGAGTTGGCGAATGAGCTCGCCCAGCCTGCGGGGATGTGATTGGCTGGTTCGGACGGCCAGCTCTGAGCGGCTGTTCAGCGGCTACTGGAAAAAGGGGAGGAAACGCAGCGGTTCCCCACTCAGCGCATCTCCATCTGAACGCACGGAGCCTCTCACAGGACTCATGACCCGGACCGAACAGCAGATGTGAGTGATCCGGCCTGTTTTCCCAACGCCTGTCCTGCTCCTGGGTTGGTTAGTTTCGTGTTTCAGGGGCGGATTACGGCACGGCAACGCACTCTGCGAGTTTTAACAGTTGGTTTCTTCCTTTTCTCTGCAGGAACGGAGCTCCACAGATGAAAAGAGAAGATATGGTGAGTTATTGATTTTCCACCGAGCGTGCTTTTCTTTTTTTACCGCCCCCCCCCCAAAATAAGAAGTCCCCAGCTGCATTATAAACGCGTTGTTTTGTGTGCCGGGTGGTGTTGCTGGCGTGCTGTGTGGATAAATGACACGACTCCAGGACGCTGAACTGGTTCCTATAGGAGCGGCGTAATGACTTCATGTGCGAACAAAGCGCCTTGAGTGGCTGCTGCAGCTAGAAAAGCGCTGTACAATGCAACTTGATTGATTGATTGATTGATTGATTGATTGATTGATTGATTGACATGTGGAGACCACGTCTGCCGGATGCGTCTCTTCACTGGCGGGCGTCCGACCGGACGGTGACGCTGAGCCCCTGTGCGTAAATGCGCACAGAGGTGGACAGTGTGGTGACGGCGTGTGAGCGTTGTGATGGGATAGCGTGCTCCTCACGGATTCCCGGGACGGAAACGCGCCTCATACTGAGTTCACGTCTTTGTCTGTATTTGGTCGGTGGGGCTCGTGCTGTGCTCCGTCCGCCAGTCTCCTGCTCTCGGGCTCCTCTGACCCGCAGCGCACAAGTCGGTGTTGGACACGGATTCTCCATTTCTGGCGACATTTAAGAGAGCTTGCGATAAGAGCTG
This sequence comes from Lampris incognitus, assembly GCF_029633865.1. Classification (NCBI taxonomy): domain Eukaryota; kingdom Metazoa; phylum Chordata; class Actinopteri; order Lampriformes; family Lampridae; genus Lampris; species Lampris incognitus. Next base: position 89,464,097 of record NC_079212.1, on the reverse strand, counting down.
GATGGCACCTGAGGTATTACCACGTCGGTACCATGGGTCTGACGTGATTACCATGATACGTAGTACCATCTATCTGAGGAACCACGTAGTACCATGGTGATAGCCTATCTGAGATACCATGGGAATATCTGAGGTACCACATTTAGGTACCAGGGTACCACTTAGATACCATGGTACCTCAGATAACACCATAGTAATATCTGAGGTTCCATGGTGTGTACCATGGTAATATCTGAGGTACCATGGTGTGTACCATAGTAATATCTGAGGAGCCATGGTGTGTACCATGGTAATAGCTGGGGTACCATGGTGTGTACCATAGTAATATCTGAGGTGCCATGGTGTGTACCATAGTAATATCTGAGGTACCATGGTGTGTACCATAGTAATATCTGAGGTGCCATGGTGTGTACCATGGTAATAGCTGGGGTACCATGGTGTGTACCATGGTATACATGGTATGTACTATTCTTTACCATGGTAAAATTTCTGGGGGCAGACAGGGCAAAAGTTCCTGCTGCTGCAGGGCCAAATGTTTTTAGCTCCAGCGGGGGCACACAGGGTGTAGTATAGGGGACACGCAGGTTTACAAGTTAGTGTTTATATGTGAATGGGGGGGGGGCGTCATTTTGGCACTGGTCCACTATAACGGCCCATTTTAGTCCCAGACATGAACCTGTATGCGTTGTCTCCCTCCCCCACTGTTGGTCTTCACTTTTCTCACCTCCTCGCCAGGTCCTTCACTGACTGGGCTGGGAGCTGGTGTAGAATAGTCGCTAGTTTAAGTCCGCGTCACATTTCTGAAACGCAACGTGCACGTAAGAGCGATCTAGTTATGGTCCGTGTCTGTACTTGATGCTGACTGCTAAGTCGTTTAAGTAGTCTTGATTTTGTTTGCCATGTCCTCGACCTATCGAGATTTAAATGCTTTTTGTCTGAAGCCAGCGTGCTACTGGACGACTTCTCATCCCCTGCTCGGTTTGGAGAGGGCGCGTGGCGCAGTCTGACCAATCAGAGAGAGAGAGAGAGGGACGCTGAGTCAGAGGTGTGACACGGGGGTGCCAGTGTGTCATCGCTGAACTCACCGCGTAGAGACGCAGGTACCCCCCCCTCACCCGCACCTCCCCCCCGAGATGATAAACAGACCCCATGTTTTCCCACACGGTTCGCAGGAAGTCCTCCGCTTACCCGTGTAGTTGCCCTCCCATCTCTTCCCGACGCGCGCTGTTGCTGTTTGAAATCTGTCACGTGACTGTGGACGATGACGTCAGCGCGGATTCGCAGTGGAGGTGATTCAGGTTCCACTGAGACGGGGTGTGTGCTTGTTATAGTTTGGGTACAGGTGTGGGCACGTAAATTAATTGACAAATTGGGCCTGTACGGGTGTGTCTGTCGCGGAAATGTGTTGTCCTGACACCCGTCTGTGTCCTGCCGGCAAGCCTGGACCTGCAGGGCCGGGTCTGTTATATTCTGTATTCAGCGCACCGTGGCCAGGGGTGTAGCCCAAAATTCCGGGCCCTATCCATAAGCAGTCTGTGTGGGCCCCTTTGCCTTCTCTCCCTTTCCTTTTCTTTTTTGGAACCCGGGTTTTGGGTTCTTTGGGGAAGACGTGACTCCGTGCTCGTGCTTGTATCAGTGGTCACTCGCGAACAGGACTAGATGAGCTGCACCGAGAGACGCTCGTGAGGGGCGGGCCAAACCATTTTCCACCTTTTGTAAGGGGTGAGAGGGGGGGCCTCAGAGAACCTTCACTAATTTTATTGAGTCCCTCAGCCGATGTGTTGAGCCAACTTTAAATAAAGTTATGACGCTAATTAGTTCGAAATAAACATTTGCAAACCAAAACACAAACTTTAATTCCAGGCTTCCCGAGGGCCCCCCTGCCCCCTCTTCTGGGCCCTGGTAGCCCCCCCCCACCCCACTACGACGCTGCTGACTATGGCTATTATAGCCAATCACTGTTAAGCACGACCAACCAATGTTCCCCACTCAATTGCCTTTATCCATACCTATGACGTCATAATCGATCCTCTGTCTGACGTCCTGTCCTCTGTCTTCACAGTTCTGTCTGCGTGACTCTGGAGACTGCTTACGGGAGCAGATGCGCTACATGATGAGGTCTCTGCAGGACCTCAGACAACTACGGAGGACGGTCCCCGCGGTCAATCAGGCGCCTGCCGTGGCCGTGGCCGACCCGTTGCCCGCCCTGACCCGTCATTCTGCGTTGGCGCGCGCTTGTCAGCAGAGGGCGCTGCAGCGAGAGCGCCGCACACGCCTGCGGATGTCCAACGCCAGCACGGCCAGCACCTACGACTCCGCTTGCTGTCTGGCCAGTCCCCTGGAGGAAGAGGACGAGACGGAGAGCAGGCTGGGTCTGTGCTCGCCCAGCAGCGAGAAGAGTCTGGACTTTGACTCGGGCTACTCCGAGGCCTCATGGCAGGACGACGGCGTGGTTCTCAGGAGGACCAGGAACGTTCGGGTGTCCTCCTCCGCCTGCCTCCGTATGAACAGGGCCTCGAGTGGACGCGTCAGGCCCAAATCGACTTCGGATGCCTGTCTGGAGAGGTGGACGTCGTTTGAAGTCAGCGACCCAGAGGACTGGACGAACTCCCTGTTGACCAGGGGACGAAACCGCCAGCCTCTGGTTCTGGGGGACAACAGCTTCGCCGACCTCATACAGAACTGGATGGACTTGCCAGATTTTCCCGAACCCGCCGAGCTGAAGCCGAGTTCTGGGCGCAGACTGGCCCGTGGCTTCTTCGTCAACATGCGGAGGAAACTGGCGGGGATATCCAAGAGCGTCGAGGGAAGAGTACGAATGAGGTCCGAGAACGCGACGCGTGTCAACAGGACTGCCAACGCGTCCAACCGCCTGTCTTGTCCGGTTGGGGCGCTGCCGCCCCGAGCCCCCTTTTTCCACCAGTCCCACTCCGGCCTCAACGAACTGGACGCAGACTTCTACCACTTTGCAGCGCTCATGAAATCCGGCAGCCGCCAGCCCATAATATGCAAAGACATCATTGGCTACATCTGACACGCGTCCGTATCTTCTTTAAAGACACGTGTCAGGACTGGACACTTCTCATAGTCACTTTATTTTTATACTGCCATATTCCCACCGCTCTGGTTTGACTGATAAGCTATTAAAAATAAAACGAATCCACTTCGCACGAGTCCACGTTCCTTCTGTCACTGATACTGTTGCAGGTCTTGCACGCGACACAGACCACAGACGATTGACGCTTTTATTACTTTCACGACTTCTAACCAGCGGTACGTTTGTCGTCAGCAGGAAATGGCGTTTCCCCCTCCGGTCACATGACTCCGGTTAGTCACGTGATTTGCTGCATCCGTCACGGAGGCGTAGATAAGAGAATCCCTGTCGTTTTAATCACAAACGTGCCATCACCAATACACACGGCAAACTGGTAAACGGATGTGTAGCACAAAGACGTCGAAGATCAATTGTTCGCCGATAAGATCTCCTCCGGGAGACGTGCGGGCAGCCATCCCGTCATCAATACGCGGGTTTGAGTCCAGCTACGCATATTTAGGCTTCACAATAAAAAAAGAAAAAACAGTTTCTATGCTGAAGGTCAGGACCTGATGTTCTGTCAAAGTCCCGTCCCTCGGTGACCGGGTAGCGTGAGCTCGGTTCCGTGTTACTTCCGGTTTGGTCGGGCGTCCCTACAGACACAACGGTAGAGGCTAGTTCCCATCGATGCAGAGAACGGTCAACTGAGCATGCGCAAGTACTCGCTGCCTCCGTTGTTTGGGTAGGTTAGGGTTAGGGTTAAAGTTAGCTAATCAGACGCAGAATAGGGGTGGGTCTTCCTAGTGTAAACTACTAATAAGACACGTTAGTCCCTAGCTAACGGGTCTGACCCTTTAGCCGAGCGGTTAGTGATGTCGCCCTGTGGTGCATTCCCCCCCCCTATCGAATCCCGCACCGGGCAAGAAAATAACTGGTTACACTAGAATCCTAGCGCCTGGACGCTACGCGGGGCGTGTGGAGGCGTGGTAGAGGCATTTCGCGCATGCTCAGTTGACCGTTCTCTACTCCATTTCCGTTCTCTGCATCGATGGGAACTAGCCTCTACCCAGACACAACTGGCCGTGTCTGCGGGTGGGAAGCCGGGTGTGGGTATGTGTCCTGGTCGCTGCACTAGCGCCTCCTCTGGTGGGTTGGGGAGCCTGTTCGGGGGGGGGGGAATAGCGTGATCCTCCCACACGCCACGACCCCCCTGGCGAAACTCCTCGCTGTCAGGTAAGAAGAAGCGGCTGGCGATCAGCAGAGGGGGTGGAGCAGCGACCGGGACGGCTCGAAAGAGTGGGGTAATCGACTCTGCGCATAACTGCAGTCCACTGACTTCCGGTCATACCAGTCTCCTGTTTGTTGGCGTGTGCTGTTGACAATGGCATATTTCTCTTATATACATCTCAAGTTACGTCCGCCCATCCTCATAACTGTGGACGGAAGTTGATATGAACAACTTGACCCGTTTGCTGGCAGGTGCAGGGGGGAGTTTGTCGGCAGTTGTGTGCATGTCGTTGATGGTAAATCTTGCGGGCATCGCGAAAAATATGCCATTGTCAACAGCACACGCCAACAAACAGGAAACTGGTATGACCGCTGCAGCAGAAACCAGAAGTCAGTGAACTTCAGTTATGCACAGAGCTGATTGGCTAAGTACAATTGGGGAGAAAAAAAAGAAGAAGTCCCGTTCCTGCTCCTTAATACTAGGCAGTGATAACTCCTCAGGAGATGTAGTAAAGGGGGGTACAGGCCAGAACCCAGAGGATGCCCTGGCCCTGTGTCCTGTGTGAGGATGAGCCAAGGCCGGCGTGCAGATGGAGCAGAGGTTTTTACCCCCCTCTTTGCTTTAAGAAGCGTAACCGGACACTAGCAGCTCACCGCTTCATTAAACCCGATCTGCTCGCTCTCTGTTTGCTCCTGCAGGCCGGTGTCCGCTCAGCCGCACAGATTGGTTAATGGAGGGAGTTCATTTGTGTTCGTTTGGTTTCATTCCCCCAAAATGCACCGCTGACAGGAGGAATGAAACTCGAAACCACGACGTTTCTTATCTCCACCTTGTATCATGGCTGTCCGGGTTTGTTAATGAGCTGAGGTTGGATGAAAAATATGGCCGGGGATATAGGAGGCCCAGAGCGTTCCCATCAGGCTCTTTCCTGCTCCCATGGTTGCCCTCTTGCAGCCGGCCCCACCAATCACGTGTGATATTGAGGACACGAGGAATTAGAGAGGAGATACAGTTGTTACTGCTGTCATTTGTCTTGGCCTGTTTATCTAGGTCTCCTGCTGGAATGTCACCGCGGCGCTCATGAGCTGAGCACCAACGAGGAAGAGATCTGGACACGCATGATTTCCTACAATGCAACGGATGTTAGGAGGAACGTGGGGTGTTTCAAGTGGAAACTAACAGAAATTCTTTGCAAAGAATATGCAGATAAAGACAGTTATTATTATTACTCTTATTATTATCATTATTACCTGACTTGAACGCAAATTTACTTTCGGAGTATTTTCTTGGCTGTAATGCTGACTCTCTGTTTTTTAGGATACGCGAGTTAGTTTGCAGCAGTCTGCATCTGGTTAAGTGTATCATCTATAATGAGATTCATGGACGAGAGAGAGGAAGCACTGCATCAACCAATTACTCACACTCAGCCTCTGCAGCCCACAGCCTTGTTCAGCTGTGTGTTTTATGTCTGTTTGTGTGCGTGTGTGTGTGTGTGGGGGGGTGTGGGTGTGTGTGTGTGTGTGCAAGCATCAGCATCGTTTCCATAATAATGTGAGTAGTAGAAAGAAAAATCAGGACCCACAGGTTGTGAACAAAACACATGGTATCAGACCAAAAATAAACCCTGAAGTAACAAGACTAGGTCAAAACCTCGTTTAAGGCTGGACCACGACTACATTTAAAAAGCGGCTGTTTTGAGATCGTTTCCGTGAATGGGAGGCACCAAATTCTGGCCCAGACAGCAGCCAGATGTGGGCCACTTCAGGCAAAGATGCAGCACTGATGGCCTTCTTCTGGCCCTGACAAAATGGATGTGAGCCTGAAGTGGCCCACATGTATAACAGCAAATATGGTCCCAATATGCCAAATCAAATGTGGGCCTTTTTTTTGGCAAAGATTCGGTGCTCTGGGCAACATGTAATCTGGATGTGGCCCTGAAGAACAAATATGGGCCACCTCTGGCAAATATGTGGCACATGCGGCATTGCTATGGCTTGGTCTGGCCCAGATCTGGCAAACAGGAACGGACCGCCCAAGTGCCATCATTCCACGCGGTATGTGGGCCGGATGAAAGTGTCGGGTATGGGACGGGTCCGGGCCACAGCAAATTTGCTACCTGGGAGGGGGTTTGAAGCCTTGCGTCATTAAGTGGGCGTGGTTTAGACCGTAAACAGAAAGGTCACGGATCTGGGGCGTTACAAGTGCCGCTCAGAGTTCAAGACAGTTAGCGGTCATTGGTGACAAGAGCAGGTACGTTGCTTTACTGCCTTTAGATAACGTACCGTGACGTTTTGCAGTTTTGTTTTACTTTTTTTTAATAGCTACATTTGATGCAAAATGAGGATTCGATGTATTTAATAGCTAGCCATATTTTTTGTGTGAGTGCGGTGTTGCTTGCTTTAGCTAGCTACCTAATCACTTTAGGTAGCTAGCTACCTAATCACTTTAGGTAGCTAGCTACCTAATCACTTTAGGTAGCTAGCTACCTAATCACTTTAGGTAGCTAGCTACCTAATCACTTTAGGTAGCTAGCTAGCTAGTCACTAGGTAGCTAGCTAGCTACTTTTTTGTACTGGACAGCAGTTTTCAGACCCTGATTGTTTATACAGTTCAGTAGTGCGAATTTATTTGTTGTATACGAAATAAATACGTGGCTACAATCACTGCTGCCATGATCGCTGGAAAGTCTGGGCGTGACACCCCTTATAATTAGCTTCAGTTACCACCAACTCTCAGGAGACGCCAATCATGCGCTGGTTCGCCATGGAAGCGGAACGGCGGAACAGCGAGCGAGGCGTTATGGCCAAATTCGCATTATTTAACTCACGGCCAATAGGGAAACTCCCACTTCAGTGACGTCGGTTCCCGCGTCAGTGACGTCGTTGGTCGCCGCCTGCTTGACCTCGGACCGATGGTGAAACTCCCGCGTCACTCACTCACGGACAAACCGCACGTGTCGGCCTGACGCCGCCGTTGCGGTCCAGCCAGAGAACAGTTTAGATACAGTTACTGGACACCTGAGGAATTTGTACTTTCTTTACAACCCTTGCCACTAATTTACTACACACCTTACTTGTTCATACTGTAACGTGCATGGATAAGAAGACACGCTGGCCGCTAGCTCGCGGGCCTGACCCTTTAGTCGAGCGGTTAGCGATGCCTCCTGCGGTGCGGGCGGTACGGGTTCCCTTCCCGGCCGCGGCAGTTCCTGTGGTTGCGTTGTCCCCCGAATTCGCTACAATATGTAGTGGAGTAAGTGTCACTTGAACATTGAGGGGGGGGGTCCTCCCTCCCCCTGGAAACCTTGAGCATCACACATTTAATTTCCTGCATTCTGGTGAATTTGTATGCACCAATTTGCTCTTTTTCTACATCAATTTATTGTGGAAATGTCTTATTTATGTAAAAGAAAAACAACTTTCAGATAGGCTAGCCTATCGGATATCTTCTGTTACTTTCCTCTTGCTCATGTTGACTCTGTGAATGAAAGTAGTAGATGCATTTGAACAAATACAATACCCTTGGCACAAATTGGTTTGTAGATGTACCTATTATGTTATCTCATGTGCTCGAAATTATCAGTTCAAGTTCATTTAAGCTAACATAAACGTCTAGGGGCTACTATTAGCAAGCGCTAGCTAGCTAGCTAGCTAGCTAGTTCGTGAGGGGGTCTGAACTGATAACCCCAAACACAAGTTATAAACTAGATAAGGCTATAATTCATCTGGAAATACGTAAGAAAATCTAACTCAGAAACCCCAAAGGTAAGAGAGGGTGGTGTACTGGGCTAGACAAGCAAGCTGGCTAGCTACGTTACTTCCACTTGCTTACACCATCATTCACGCTCCGCTCTCCTGGTTGTCAGGAGCAACTGCAAGACAGCAACGAGGTCGGCAATCCCAGTGGCAAGGTTAAAATGGTATGGTCCAAGCATAGGGGGGTGTATGAAATCGTTGGAAAACAAGTAGGAATGACATTTTAAGTAGTTCGACTGTCTGTGTTGTTATTTTACCTTTTTTGGCGAGGGAGTTAACATTATCATTCATGATGTATTTTTTGGGGGGGACAAATTCACCTCTTCTAAATATTGAGGGGGGCATGTCCCCCCCTGACCCCCCCATAAGTTATGCCTACGTTAATTAAGCAGAGTTCATTGGAACCGTGTTGTTTGAGCTGATTGGTATGTTAAGTATCTCGCAGGCACTGGAATGGCCTCTGTTCAGCGAGTGCAGTGTCTCAAAGCTACTGACAGGGATCACAGGAAGTTGAATCAGTTCAACTGGTTCACCACTCATCTAAGTGACCTCTTCACTCTCAACTGACTGCAGGTATCCCCACCCTTATAAACAGTGGCATAACGACTGAAACCAACCATCAGTCTGATATGCAAATTGCCATGACCATTAACTAGAGTTACAATGGCCATGTGTACTATCCACAGTATTGTAAGATGGCGACAGATGTACTCTTTTTTTATTTTATTGGGATTTGCAAAAATAAAAATAAAAATACACCTGTGTCATCAGAGCATTCACAAAGAGTAAAGATACACATTCCCTTCACAAAGACACGCCACAAAAAAGTAACAATTGACCCATTGCTAAACACAACAACCCACAGAAACCAAGAAAAGAAACAAACAACACAACCATAAACAAACAAACAAAAAGAAAACCCCCCATCAGTCAGCCAACAATGAACCGTGTCAGTAGTAGACGCCAATAGTCAGTGCAGCAGCACATCACCCACGTCACAGCAAACTCAATATTAATACCCCCCTCTAAACCACAAGAGCTGCCTCAATCAGGGATAATTTGGAAATTCATTTTCTGGACAAATTGAAAGAATGGACCCCATATTTCCCCAAATTTATTGGAGGAGCCACTTAATGAAAGCGACAGATGTACTCTCAGCCCCCCCCCCCCCCCCGGTTCAGGGATGGTCGTTCCCTCTTCACATAGACGGCCTCTTTGACTCCCCGTTCAAACCAGCGTTCCTCTCTATCAAAGATGTGCACATCCTCATCCTTGAAAGAGTGGCCACTGGCCTGCAGATGGTGTAGACTGTGGAGTCCTGGTCTGACATGTTAGCTCTCCTGTGTTGTGCCATCCTCTTGGCCAGCGTCTGTTTGGTTTCCCCGATGTACAAGTCATGACAATCCTCCGGGCACTCAACAGCTTACACTATATCGCTCTGTTTGTGCCGGGGGACCCGATCCTTGGGGTGGACCAATTTCTGGTGCAGCTTGCTTTGGGGGTTGAAAGCAACTGAGTGACTGGCTGACTGTATATAAGGAGGCTTTGTAAGAACTTTCCTGGATTTAAGTCTGTCCAACAACAGAAGTGTTGTTGTGGAGAGTCATAGCCCACCAATAGCCTGACTGTAGTGAGTGAATTGGTAGGCGAATATGGGTGCCATTGCTAAAATATGTGCAAGAGGTGATGTGGAGCAGGTGTTTTAAATTGGCCCAGTTTTGTGTCGGTAAACAATACGGAGTGTCAGGTAGACGGATGGATTAACAGTGTCTCTGAGGAATACAGTTAAGTTCATCTCTATGACTTACTGGTAGCTCTGTGGTACTACAACACTATGAGCATGGACCCATCACTCACTCAAAAGTTGTCCTGACACAAAGTATTAACCTACCAGTGGTTTCCACAGAGGACATCAGACTTTACCACCATGGCATCTACCCATCTCACTGACAGCACCACTCAATAGGGGCGGCATGGCTCAGTACATACTAGAGCGGGTCATCTAGTAATCAGAAGGTCGCTGATTTGATCCCCGGCTCCTGCAGAGAGCATGTCGAAGTGTCCTTGAACAAGACACTGAACCATTAACTGCTCCTGATGAGCAGGTTAGCACCTTGCATGGCAGCCTCCGCCATCAGCGTGTGAATGTGTGTGCAGATGGGTGAATGTGAGGCGTACACTGTGAAGCACTTTGAGTGGTCGCTAGACTTGAAAAGCACCGTATAAATGCAGTCCATTTACCACTACACTGCTTAAAGTAGTGCTTACACGTTTGTGTGTGTGAAGTCAGGAAAGTTAAGACAGCTTTTCATCATACCTGGAACTTCACCTCACCATAGGGCGGTGGCCCAGTGCTAAACCGGGGATCAAATCTCTTACCATTGTTATGCCGATGACACCCAGCTGATCTTGTCCTTTCCTCCCTCTGACACACAAGCAGAGACATGCATTGCTGCGTGCTTGACTGACATCTCGGAGTGGATGGCGACACACCACCTGAAGCTCAATCTGGACAAGACAGAGCTGATGTTCCTCCCGGGGAAAGGTTGCCCGCACCGAGACCTGGCCATCACCATTGACAACACCGTGGTGACGCCAACTCGGATTGTGAGGAATCTGGGCGTGATCCTGGATGACCAACTGTCGTTTGCTGCAAACGTTGCATCGGTTGCTCGCTCCTGCAGAGTCCTCCTCTATAACATCAGGAGGATTCGCCCATTCCTCACCGACGAGATGGCACAGGTGCTCATCCAGGCTCTGGTCATCTCCCAGCTGGACTACAGCAACTCCCTCCTTGCTGGCACCCCAGCGTCGGCCATCAGACCTCTGCAGCTTGTTCAGAAAGCTGCAGCTCGTCTGGTGGCCAACCGCCCTCGGTCCTCCCACACAGCTCCCCTCCTCATGTCCCTACACTGGCTCCCAGTAGCTGCTCACATTCGGTTTAAGACTCTGGTGCTAGCCTGCAGGGCAGTGAAAGGAACAGCTCCTTCCTATCTCCAGGCCATGGTCAAGCCCTACACCCCCGCCCGACCACTTCGCTCTGCTGCCTCGGGACGCCTGGTTGCCCCGTCACTCAGAGGCCCCTGCTGCCGATGGACCCGGTCCCGGCTCTGTTCTGTCCTGGCCCCACAGTGGTGGACTGAACTCCCCACTGATGTCAGGACAGCGGCGTCGCTGCCCATCTTTCAGCGCAGGTTGAAAACTCACCTCTTCAAGAACTACTACCCTGTTACTTGTTCTTAGCACTTATTGTATTCACTCATTTAAAAAAAAGAAAAATCTCTTTCTTGCACTTTTACTTTAGCACTGGTTTTGCTCTTAGATGCTGGTTTAGATGCACTTATGACCTCTGATGACTAGTAGTTCTCCTGATTTCCTACGTTAAATGCTGCACTTATTGTAAGTCGCTTTGGATAAAAGCGTCGGCTAAATGACTGTAATATAAAATGTAATGTTGCCTCACAGCAAGAAGGTTCTGGGTTCAAACCCTAGGCCGTTCCGGGTCCTTTCTCTGTGGAGGTGGCATGTTCTCCCTGTGTCTGTGTGGGTTTCCTGTGGGTGCTCTGGTTTCCACCCACCATCAAAAAGACAAGCATGTTAGGGTTAATACTCCTGTCTGTGCCCCTGAGCAAGGCAATGGAAAGAAGAACTGGAGTTGGTCCCCGGGCGCTGAAGCTGCCCACTGCTCCTATACAGTAGGATGGGTTGAATGCAGAGAACAGATTGTGTTGTAACATGTAGAATGATGAAATAAAGTGGCTTTCATCATACCAGCTCTCAGTAAAGTCAGCTCAGCATCTACTTAATGTCTTCCTTGTATTTCCCTTGTAACATGGGGTTGGGACCATATAACTGGAAGGTTTGCACATGCAAGAGAGTATGTGTGTATAGAGGAAGTGAAACAAACCCGGGTTGGGCTAAGAGCCAAGTGTGCATATGTACGAGCCAATGACATGTGAAGGGGCACTGTTGCAGCAGGATCCAGCTAATGGGTTGGGGGAGGGGTTGGAGATGACCTTGTGCACCTTGTTTGGATAAGGAGCCAGCACCTGTAGAAGTTTGTAGGTGTGACACACACATACACATCACATATACTTACCTCGGGCCCCTCTATTGTGCTGATAGAGGGGCCCAAGGTAAGGGACAAATCCCTCCCAGATAGCAAAATTGCTGTGGCCCGGACCGGTCCCACACCCGACACTTTCATCTGGCCCACATACCGTGGGGAATGATGGCACTTGGGCGGTCCGCTCCCATTTGCCAGATCTGGGCCAGAACCAAGCAATAGCAATGTGCCACATGTTTGCCAAAGGTGGTCCATATTTGTTTTGTGATATTTGGGCCATATTCATTTACCCCACGGGCCACTTCAGGGTCACATCCAGATCACATGTTGCCCAGAGCACCACATCTTTGCCAAAAAAAGGCCCACATTTGATTCGGCATATTTGGGCCATATTTGCTGTTATACATGTGGGCCACTTCAGGCTCACATCCATTTTGTCAGGGCCAGAAGAAGACCATCAGTGCCGCATCTTTGCCTGAAATGGCCCACATCTGGATGCTATCTGGGCTGTATGTGTTTGTGTGTGCACTAAGGCTGCAGCTAACAATTATTTTTATAATTAATTAATCAATCCATCTTTTATTTGTTTGATTAATCATTTAGTCAGTTAAAAGTCAAAAATACCGATGAATGCCAGTTTTTCAGTGTCCAGAGTCCAAAGTGATGTCTTAAAACTGTTAACTTCATCTGTCATTCCTACTAAACAACCCTCAAGTATTAATTTTACATTGATATTAATCAGCACGGTCACCTCACTGCAAGAAGGTCCTGGGTTCGAGCCCTGGGGTTGTCCAACCTTGGGGGTCTTGCCGGGTCGTCCTCTGTGTGGAGTTTGCATGTTCTCCCCGTGTCTGCGTGGGTTTTCTGCTCCGGTTTCCTCCCACAGTCCAAAGACATGTAGGTCAGGTGACTCGGCCGTACTAAATCGTCCCTAGGTGTGAATGTGTGTGATGGCCTAGCGGCCTGTCCACGGTGTCTCCCCACCTGCCGCCCAATGACTGCTGGGATAGGCTCCAGCATCCCATGACCCGAATTCGGATAAGCGGCTTGGATGATGGAATGGAGTTAATCAGAGGAAGCCAAGCAACCTTAGCATTTACGAAACGGCAACCAGCAAATTCTTAGTATTTTTACATGATGAATAAATGACTAATCGATTAATCGACTGATTGTTCCGGCACTTGAGTACACATAACACCAAACATGACACACCTTGGTACTAACTGCTAATGCCTGCACAAACCGAGCACATGTTTGACCATGGACAACTGATGCACCAACAGTCGGCATACCACTATCACATAAATGTTTGCTAAATCCGTACAAAAACAGATGTACACAGATAAACAAAACACCACAACTGCTGCCTGATTATAGAAATAAGCGCAGTGGTCATATTTGAGATCGTCCTAATATGCAGTAACCATAACAAGCTACTGCAAGCAGGCTGCAAGCTGGTTTAGTGGCTGACTGAGAAACGACAGAGCTGCAACGGGAAGAGCACCAGTCGATCCAAGCAGTAAACCTCCTGAGCGTGTCTGACAGAGGTGCCTCTGCAGAGGACAGCCCTGCCGCCTGCCCCGTCACGCTGGGAAGTCTCTGGTCAGCTCTATTTGGAGGAGGATGAGCTTTGTCTCTGCAGCTCACGGTCCTTACAGACAACCACGACCTAGAGTGATGGTGCATATAGCTATGAATGATAACACACGGTTGAGTTTTACTGGCTAAATCCCACTATTTGGCAACCAGTCCGCGATGGCTGCACCCCCAAGGAATGATCAGGGTGGCCCGTCGATGAGTTCGCAGCCGTGCTTCTTTTAAATTTGTCACGGGAAGCGTTTCAACGCCGGATCTTGTGACTCCCATCACATCGGCTCAGCGAGAGCTACACAACAGCTACACACTGGGAGAGGCTGATTGTGATGAAGTCGAACCCAGTCGATCCCACACCGTGTGGACGTGGCCTTCTGGATGAAGGAAGTGTGCAGGGAGAAGCCCGAGGCGTGCAGAAACACGTCTCAGATCCGTCGCCACCGTGACTCGGTGTCCCGAGATGTCTCTGCACAGGTAAAAGGGGAAAACCAGCAGCAGGGTTCATATTGGGAGAGTTTACTTGGGAGGGACACAGATTCTGGGAGGCGGTGTTCAGAGTAGAAGTTGGGCTTACAAAGGACGCCCGCAGAAGTCCTCGGGGCGAGCGCTTTAAAAAAGCGAGAACCACCAAGACGGCAACACGGCGTTCAGCTGTTTCCCCGGGCACGTTTTATATTTGGAAAAAGATAACAGCAGACACCTGGTCTGAATTGGGCAATCATACTTAAGATAGGCCTGATTGAGATAAGTTGGCTTGGGGGGGGGGGGTGCTGTGTGGGCTGTTAAAACAGTTGAGCTATGTGCTGGATGGATGCCTGGTGTATGGTTTCCCCCATCAGTCACCGGGCAGACATGCCAAGGAGATTAACCTCCTATCTGCCACGCTACTAGCGAAACCTCCTATCGCCGACGCAGAAAATGAATGTCCCACTCTCCTGTCTCACTTTACCCTCTCCACTAAAGACCCAGCACGCCTCACGTAGGATGCTGAGACACACACACAGACACACAGACACACAGACACACACACACACACACACACACACAGTATCCTTATCCGTATAGTGCAGCGGTGGAGGGACAGGAGTGGTAATGGGGGGCTGAGAGGTCCAGCGAGCGACTGAATGTGATTAATCCTCATCAGTCTGCACAAATAAAATCCATCAAAAGCAACAGTCAATGATTGGCCCTCATCCAGCAAATAGACAGATCCTGTTTTCACTCCCGACACACAACTCTCTCTCATTACAACCTGGAATCGGAGAAGATAAAACCCTTTTGCGTTACTCAACTTCATCATTATGTGTCTCATAAGTTATGGGGTTTTTTTTTTATGTAACAACTATAAAATAGCTATGAAACGATTGCCGACAAGGTAAATGTGTGACTACCCGCAGGGTTGTTATCGTTGGACCCTGCAGAATGGTAACGCTTTTTGCACTTTTCCATTCCAGCCGTAATCGCTGACAATTTCACCACTGCTATAAAACCATTTTCCCTAAAATAGCTTGCATGATATTTGTGTCCCTTGCCATAACACACCGTCAGTAAGTTAGCACAGTGTGTTAAAGCATCACTGTGTGGCTTGCAGAGGAGCCGAGCACCCTCCTCTTTGTCAGACGGGCCATCGCCACACGGGCTTCGTTTGGACGTGGCCGCACAGCTGCGGTCTTCCTTTGCTTGCAGTACGCGTCACCGTGGGGTTCATGGGAAGCATAACAGAGGGGATGACACGGGCGCAATATCCCAGGAGGCCTCGCTCGGGTTCTCATGGCCAAACGGGGCCTCTCAGGTCAGACCTCACTTCCTCTGTTCACCTAAACAAGCTGCTTCGCAAGCAAATTATAAATCCTGCAGTGTAAATACAACCGCCTCATTATGGCGGACTTGGGCAGTGGATGAAGTCATGCTCGCGAGGGACGCTCATACGATTTCAGACATCCGTGCTTTACGGCTCCATCCGAACATGTCGGTATGTTGGTAGCAATACATGTAATCACCAAATAATGAATCTCGCCTGCATCTGCCTCTGATTAGTTGTGGTGTTTTGATGCAGCATAAGTTAAAACACATGCCTCTGGACCGTCTGCACAGTGGGACATGTTAATTTGATAAATGAGACCCCTCTGAGGTGCAGAAGAAGACCTCTGCGCTGCCTGAATGTGTGCATAGCTGGGCAGCATACCGATCGCAAATGTGCAAGAAGAAGAAGAAGAAGAAGTATGTATTACACAAAAGTGCAAATTTACATTTCGCAATAGCATTAATTAATGCTACCACATTAGAAGGGGGGTATGGGGACTCATAATGCCGCCATTTCCCCAGAAGTATAGTTGACTTGAGCAAAATGTCTTTTAAGTGCGTTATCACAAATTTCTCGACAAACTACAACAAAGTAAAAAAAAAAAAAAACCCAAAAGTATACAGTGAGAGCTGGCATTGGATCGGCTGGGAGAGCCTGGTCTGCCGCGCCCTGTGGGCCCAGGGACCACGGCCCTGCCAGGAGCTGCACCCGAGGAGGAAACACCGAGGGCGGTCTGACAGGATGCGGAAGCGGGGCAGGCTAAGCTAACTGCTAGCCCACGCAGACCGGCAGTGCCGATAACACTGAGGGCAGTCTGGCGGCGTCCTCGCCTGGCGTTGACTGTGTTTTTGGTGTCGTCGTGTGGAGTGCGGGGAGGTGTGTGGAAGGTGTCTGGCTGGGAGAGCTGGCATTGGATCAGCTGGGGGAGCTTGGTCTGCTGCGTCTGGTGGGCCCAGGGACCACGGCCCCGCCTGGAGCTCTGCCCGAAGAGGAAACACCAAGGGCGGTCCGACAGGATGCGGAAGCGGGGCAGGCTAGCTAACTGCTAGCCCATGCAGACCGGCCGTTCCAACAGTCATCCTGGCGTTCGCTCTCTTGGACAGTGAATTTGTTTATTTATTTATTTTTGATATGTTGGATGTATGTGTTCTGTAGTTTTTGTAGTTTTTTTGTAGTTTGGCTATATGTGTTCTTGTAGTTTGGGTATGTTTTTGTCTTTGTGCTGCACTGCTGTGGGCTGGGGGACACGATATTTCATTTCGTGTGTGCAGTTGCATGGAATGAAATGACAGATATTCCTGACTCCTTTCTAGTAAAGCACAGTGTTAAAAAAAAAAGAAAGTGAAAATTGATGAGTCTCGATTTGAACATGTTGAGCAAGTCTGCCCCTCACTGATGCAGGAAGAGCTTGCAAAACAAAGGAAGTGTGGTTGCAGGAGAATGCTGTGCTTTTTGTCCACTCTTGAGGACTGAAATTCTGAGTAAATGGTGCATAATGCAATGTAAGATGAAATACGTTTGGAAAGTAAGGATGGTGCAATTCCACGAAGGGCTTCATATGTCTGCAGGAC
Source organism: Lampris incognitus (assembly GCF_029633865.1). Classification (NCBI taxonomy): domain Eukaryota; kingdom Metazoa; phylum Chordata; class Actinopteri; order Lampriformes; family Lampridae; genus Lampris; species Lampris incognitus. The sequence goes on along the minus strand of NC_079212.1, from coordinate 89,447,046 downwards.
CATGGTGAAATCTAGAGTTGTCCTATGAAGCCTACTCCACACTCGGGTTGTGCACGTGAGTGTGTGCATGAGTACACAGGGCCTGCCTGGACCTGTGTTCTGCTGCGTCCCACTTCTCTCAGATCTGGCTCTTTGGCTTGGCCTTGATTCTCTCCAAGGCTGACAGCAAACACGTGCATAGAGAGTGCATGCCTGCAGCCTGCCGCAAGCCACGACGTCTCCACTTTCTGCTTCGGAAAACCAGGGGAAAACAGCAGAATAAAGGGGGGATGGAAAAAGCATTAGCTTCTCTGGAAACACTATTAATGGTGTTTCTATTTACCGCTTGGCCTCTCATTCCGCCAGCTTCATAAACAGACATTTCTCCCTTTCCTCTGCCCAGGACAAGAGACGGCCCAGTAGGCTCATCGTCATGACAGGGTTAAACATCACCCCAGTTGCATGAAAGATATTCAGATGAAGTTAGGAGAAAATTAGCCAAAGGGTTCTCTGGTTCTTCGTGGAACCATAACAGGTTGCAGCTGATTTCCAAACAGTTTCAGATGAGGCGAAACGTAGTAAGTGCTCGAGGGAAGCGTTCTCACACAGAGGAACTGGCACATATTCCAGTGGTACCAACCCTCAACATTCCTGCACGAGCACCGCAAAGTTTCCTCCACACAGAAGCTGCCCATACAGCTCTGTGTGTGTTTATGCACAAACAGGAAAGACACCCACACCGCCAGAGCCCGGTTCAGTCAAACACACACTTCACCACCTAATGCAAATAGTCCCACTCTTTCACACACACAAGCAAACACTATCCCACAAACCTGACATTGTTTTCCTTGCCACAATAGATAGTGGGCTAAACTCAAATAAACCATCATCTCCTCTGAGGACCCCGACCGGACCCGTTGGAATCTGTTGGACTGAAGACAGAAAGATGTGGCTTTATTTTGACATAATTCTTCTGCTTCCGGTGTGGGAAGGTGGCGGCGCAAATTCATATTTGCAGCGGCCTCTCCCAGTACCGGTCCATGCAGTGTCTTTGTCCACGTCTGCGTTTAAGTTTGTCTTCATTTGATGGCTGGGAGAGCTGGCGCTGGATCAGCTGGGAGAGCCTGGTCTGCTGCGTCCTGTGGGCCCAAGGACCACAGCCCTGCCTGGAACTGTGCCAAAGGGGTAACACCGAGGGCGGTCCAACAGGATGCAGAAGTGGGGCAGGCTAAGCTAACTGCTAGCCCATGTAGACCGGCAGTTCCGATAACACCGAGGGCGGTCTGGTGGTGGTGTCACCCAGCCCTGACTGTGTTTTTAGTGTCGTCCTGTGGAGTGCGGGGAGGTGTGGCGAAGGTGTCTTGCTGGGAGACCTGGCGTTGGATCAGCTGAGGGAGCTTGGTCTGCTGCGTCCTGTGGGTGCAAGGACCACGGCCCTGAGCGGAGCTGCGCCCGAAGAGGAAACACAGAGGGCGGTCTCACAGGACATGGAAGCGGGGCAGGCTAAGCTAACTGCTAGCCCATGCAGGCCGGCAGTTCCGACAGTCATCCTCCATCCTCCTGGACAGTGATTATTTATTTATTGTTTAGATATATGTGTTAGTTTAGTTGTTAGCTTGTGTTAGTTTAGCTGTCAGTTGTTTTTGTCTTTGTGTTGCACTGCTGTGGGCCGGACAAATACTGTGTTCCTGATTCTGATTGAAGATTGGCTGTTTTCTGAAAGTGTTCAGATCTAATTGCCATTGAAAGTCCAGGATCCGTTTGGCTAAGCATCAGCACGCAAGCCCAAAGAGACTCTTGACCTCCAGTTAATATCAACACACACACACACACACACACACACACACACACACACACACACACACACACACACACACACACACACACACACACACACACACACACACCAGCCCTGCAGCATACCCCTAATGGTTTTTCCTACAGCGGCATAATGGAGCCTTTTACCCTCCAGAGCCAGTTGTCAGATTTGACTGCCTGCACGTCTGCCTCTGGGCTACAGGAGGCTGATAACAAGCGGGCCTTGCCTGCACTCTACCATACTTGGCTGAAAGGAGCTCACGTGACTGATACCCAAAATCACGGGGCGCCAATACAACCTCTGTTTTCTCCAAATATCAGCAGCACCGGAAGTGTCCTGGACGTGGGGAGTGTGGGGGGGTGGGGGTCTGTCTGGCGCATCTGGCCAAATGAACCCAACGTCTAGCGAGATAAAAAAAAGAGGTGCAGAGGACAGACACTGTGAGGACGAGAGAGGGGAGGTGGCGGGAGGAGTTGTGCAGTGGAGTAAAAGAGGAGAGCGCAGCAGAGGAGACAAGGGCGGTGTTGAGAGGATCTTACTGAAGCGGCACCATTGAAACGAGTGGTGGACGAGTTACACTAGCAGTCACAATGCAAGCCCGCTAGCTGCCCTCTCGCACAATGGGTCATTCTGATGGGACAGGAAACCGGGGGCAGAAAAGTGACCTACATAAGCGGTCTTCCTGTGGTGCGCCGTGGCATGGCAGTGCCACTGACTGTCCCTCCGCTGCTTCAGGGGGAAAGGCTCTCACCAAGCCTTCACAATGGAGTCATTTTCCAGCCCACGGCGGGTAACGCTGAAGAAGACAGACATTGTGCGGTCTCAAAGATCTCCCAGTCTCACGCCTCCTCCGACTCCATTTCTGTCAGTGTGACATTTTAACTTCCTGCCGCCGACCCCCCCCCCCCCCCACGATCTCTCCATCATAGCATGGTGTCGTCTCAATTCACGGAGGAGAAACCCTCCCCCCGGGTGTGCGCATTGTAAAAATGTGTACCGTTTGTTTCTGCAGACTTTGCAGCGATTGTCTGCTGAGCCCGTCATGTGTGGCTGGTTCTCACACTGACCCGACACTATGGATCGTTTGTTCTGACTGCCGGTTCTGTTTACTGACCTCTTGCCTTGATATATGCCAGAGCAGGCTGAATGTAAATAGGAATGGTGAGAAAATGATCACGGACAGCACGGAGTCAGACACATAAATAATTAAACCCCCTTTGGGGTATTTATTTACCCCAAAAGAGATTTCTGTCAGATATGCTGGAGCATAACAGCATAAGGAGCCATAAAAGCCCCGCCACATTTTTCAAGAATTCGGCCATAAGAGGCCCAGATATCAATGAGGACCAGAGAGCCCCAGTAGAGTAAATGTTTGGCCTTGAATTAGGCTTAACCCAGGGCTTTGAAATTGCCCCGCTGTAGACACGCGATGCTTACTTCCCCTCTCCAAAGTCGTGCTATCCCAAACACGGCACGAGCTGAACAGGCTTCCAGAGACAAAGAAAAGGGACGTACGACTTGGATCCTTCAGCAGAGAGTGAACCCTAGCATGTCGTCACGGTCTTCAGGACACCTTTACTGAGACCAGACGTGAGACATGACATAGGCCATACAGGGAACACGTGTACCTCCTCCTGGATCGCCACCTTGCCGTGGTGGAGACGCTTGCGTGTACCAAAGATCAAGAGCTATGCTGTCCGCAGCTTGGCTCCTGGTAGGGTCACCCAAGGCGGACAGGTGAAGGGGGAGGTTCTAGATGAAGCGTGATCCCATCCCCTCCGACCCAATACCGCTGTGGGAAGATGGCGGCACGAACTTACGTTTGCGGCAGCCTCACACAGTACCGGTCCATGCAGTGTCTTTGTCCCCGTCTACGTCTAAGTTTGTGTCCTGGTTTGATGGCTGGGAGAGCCGGCGCTGGATCGGCTGGGAGAGCTTGGTCTGCCGTGTCCGGTGGGCCCAGGGACCACGGCCCTGCCTGGAGCGGCGCCCAAAGAGAATCACTGAGGGCGGTCTGACAGGACGTGGAAGCGGGGCAGGCTACGCTAACTGCTAGCCCATGCAGACCGGCGGTCCTCCTGGCATTCGATCTCTTGGACAGTGAACTTTGTTTTATGTTGGATATATGTGTTTTTTTTTTTTTGTAGTTTGGAATAATGTGTTCTTGCAGTTTGGATGTATTTTTGTCTTTGTGCATGGAATGAAATGACAAATAAATATTCCTGAGTCCCGATTCCTGATCCAACTAAAGCCTTAACAGCGGAGCTGGTGGAAGATGAACTCCAGGTAACAATGGCGGCGAAAGAGGATGAAGGCAGCAACAGAAGCTGGTCCCTCATCGTCTTGGTTCTCCATGCCATCGGACTCCGGCCACCCCCTGTCAACCACGTGGTGGCTGCAGGTGCATCAGCCTCTCCGCGTAAACAGCTGTCACGCAGAGGCGTCCTCCCGTTACGTTGCTCCATCGGCCTCTACACCCACCCAAAGATCCAGGAGGACCCAGAGGGAGGATGGTCATACTCGACCCCAAGTGACCGCCAGTGATGACGACGACATGTGTATGAGCCTGTGAGGGAATGGGCAGTCATGCGCTAGTTTACACCAGCAGACTTTAGATGTGGGCAATAAGACTGAGTGCATGAAAACACGAGACAGGGTTGTGTGGTTGCTCGCATCACTTTCTCCCAAATGAATGAGTCCTCCTCCCTGCTCTCCCAGGCTGTTTTTCTGTTTATTTAGCTCAGATTTGTTTTTGACAGGAATGTTATCAGGACACTTCACTATAAGGCTTGCCGTCGTTGGTTGTCGGTAGAGCTGGTCTGCAGGACGAGTGAAGCGCCTGGAACGTAAATGTGAAAATGCAGATCATCGCATCGTATTCCACTTTAGAGAGACGTAGTTGATGAACGGCAGTTACCGAAGTGACGGTGGGCCGTCTCCTCGTAGCCCCTGTGTCAACACAGCCTGCTGGAGGTTGTGGCGGGCTGCTGCGGGTGCCAGATGGCTGGGCTGTCACATCCACACCAGTGTTGATTTAAACTAAAGCTGCCGTCCTCTAATGCAGGCCTCATGACTCAATGAGCAACCCAGCACCACTGACAGCACTACTGACAAAGTCAAATATTAAACTTACCCCCCACCCCCACCTGACGCACACGCCAGTCTCCACTGCCCCGCCAACGGATCAGCCCAAACCTAACACCAGCACACGTCAGAATCACTTTATTTGTCATTTCTTTTCATGCACTTGCGCACATGAAATGAAGCGAAATACCGTTTCCCTCAGCCCACAGTGCAACACAAAGACACAAACACACCCAAAAACTACAAGAACACACATATCCACACTAACACGCATATCTAAACTCAAAAGAAAAAAGAAATAAATCACTGTCCAAGAGATCGAACGCCAGCCAGGATGCTGTCAGAACTGCCGGTCCGCATGGGCTAGCAGTTAGCTTAGCCTGCCCCGCTTCCGCGTCCTGTCAGACCGGCCTTGGTGATATCAGAACTGCCGGCCCACATGGGCTAGCAGTTAGCTTAGCCTGCCCCACTTCCGCGTCCTGTCAGAGCACCCTCGGTGTTATCAGAACTGCCGGTCCGCATGGGCTAGCAGTTAGCTTAGCCCACCCCGCTTCCACGTCCTGTCAGACCGCCCTCGGTTTAATCAGAACTGCCGGTCCGCATGGGCTAGCAGTTAGCTTAGCCTGCCCCGCTTCCGCGTCCTGTCAGACCGGCCTCGGTGATATCAGAACTGCCGGTCTGCGTGGGCTAGCAGTTAGATTAGCCGGCCCCGCTTCCGCGTCCTGTCAGACCACCCTCGGTGTTATCAGAACTGCTGGTCTCATGGGCTAGCAGTTTGCTTAGCCTGCCCCGCTTCCGCGTCCTGTCAGACCGCCCTCGGTGTTATCAGAACTGCCGGTCCGCATGGGCTAGCAGTTAGCTTAGCCCGCCCCGCTTCCGCGTCCTGTCAGACCACCCTCGGTGTTATCAGAACTGCCGGTCCGCATGAGCTAGCAGTTAGCTTAGCCTGCCCCGCTTCCGTGTCCTGTCAGACCGACCTCGGTGTTATCAGAACTGCCGGTCCGCATGGGCTAGCAGTTAGCTTAGCCCGCCCCGCTTCCGCGTCCTGTCAGACCGCCCTCGGTGTTATCAGAACTGCCGGTCCGCATGGGCTTGCAGTTAGCTTAGCCTGCCCCGCTTCCGCGTCCTGTCAGACCGGCCTCCGAGATATCAGAACTGCCGGTCTGCGTGGGCTAGCAGTTAGCTTAGCCTGCCCCGCTTCCGCGTCCTGTCAGACCGCCCTCGGACTGTTATGTCTTCGGGTGCAGCTCCGGTCAGGGCCGTGGTCCCTGGGCCCGCAGGACGCAGCAGACCAAGCTCTCCCAGCCATCAAACGAAGACAAATTTAGACACAGATGTGGACAAATACACACATATGCACATGCAGTCATGCACACTCACCAACACACACAACGGAATAACACACTTCATGTTAGTGTGATGGTTTATATTTAGTATTTCCACTGTAAAGCTCTGTGTTAATCCAGTAGTTCTGGGAATTTTCTGAATCACATTTCTCTGCAGGACTCGCCCGAGTATCATATTGCTATTTGATTTTTGTTGTTGTTGTTTTGGACTTGGTGACTTTGACATCGCACACATGAGCTTTGTCATTACAGAATTGCCGCGTCACAACCTGAATTTCAAGTCACTGCTCCTCTTTTCCGACTTGGCGGTTGATCACAGCGAGAAGACAATAAAGGCCCAACGGTCCACAGCAGTACAGGACAGGTTTGGTGACGTGTGTCCCCTGTCAGGAAAACACAACTGAATTGTGCTTATTAGTCATTACATGTCCCAGCCGGCACTTACATAAAGCCTGACTAACCATTAGACCTGCGCCACGGTCCGTCTCGGCTATTTCCAACCCTAAAAAAAACCCCACTCCCTTTAATGGGAATCACATTTTTGTGCGTGACAGCAGTAACTGTCCATCCGGCTGTGGGGCAGAGTCACGAGGTGGCTGCTGTTGTTCAGCCCGGAGCTAACGGAGGGCGCTTATCACACTCATCTGACAGCAGTATTGGAAAACAGACCCTCAGTAATGACTGCTTCGGCCTCGCTTCGTGGAAAGTTAAACGCTGTCTGGCCACAAGCAGCCTGCAACCATGCACACATTAACCATGCACACTCAACTTTTCAAACACACACACACACACACACACTTCCTTATTAAATAGAACATAATTGGTAGTATACTGAGGAAATGGAAAAGAGAGGATGGATGATGTGAAATGAACCAGTTTCACATCATGAGTTCATAGTCTGACTTTCTTCACCCCTATTTGTTTTCTTCACAGCACACACGTCCTGATCTCTGCAAGCGAGAGGTGTTCTCAGACCAACACTTGATCCCAGGCCCTGACCCTGACCACATCTCAAAATGAATCTTGGCTGATAAAGGAGGTGACACTCTGGGAAAACCATGTCAGTTGTTGGTGGGAGAACATCTCTCACATGGAGGAATCAGGAGAACCTTGGAAACACAGGGTCACCCATGGGCCATGGGCCGTAGTGGCACTGGAGAAGGTCGGGGTTCAGTGTGCTCAGGGGCTTGCTAATGTCAATAAGAGAGAACTTATTTCCGGTCACCTTCCACCAAGAGCAGGAATACCACTTGCTTTTTGTTTCAGGTGTCACACGTGGAACGGCTTCTCTACGCCCGGGTGGACCAGCCATGTGGTGCATCTACAATAACCAACGGTCCCTCCCAGACCTGCTGCCCTGCCTCTCGTCCCCTTCACAAGACCGTGTGAACGGCAGAATAACAGAAGAGAAGATTACAGCCGTGAGTCAGGAAACGGGATGGATCACTTTTTTACTGCACCATGGAAGTCATGTGTGAACTTCACCTGACTACAGACCGGTGAACCAGTCCAACCACTGACATGTGCAAACTTTCTCGGCAAATAAAATTTGCCTTGGTTTTGTTATGATAAGTGAAAGTTTTAATCATTTATCCTAATCCTTGGGTGGCCCAATGGCGCAGTGGTTAGCGAGGTCGCCTCACAGCAAGAAGGTCCGGGGTTCGAGCCCCGGGGTAGTCCAACCTTGGTGGGTCGTCCCGGGTCGTCCTCTGTGTGGAGTTTGCATGTTCTCCCCGTGTCTGCGTGGGTTTCCTCCGGGGGCTCCGGTTTCCTCCCACAGTCCAAAGACATGTAGGTCTGGTGACTCGGCCGTACTACATTGTCCCTAGGTGTGTGTGTGTTGGGGGGCGGGGCTGTGATGGCCTGGCGGCCTGCCCAGGGTGTCTCCCTACCTGCCGCCCAATGACTGGTGGGATAGGCTCCAGCATTCCAGCAACCCTAAGAGCAGGATAAGCGGTGTAGATAATGGATGGATGGATGGATGGATGGATATGGGGGGATGGATGGATCATATGTCATCTATGTAAAGACATCTATGTCGTTCCTGAACGACTCTATGGACCACATGCCCGTAAAGTCATCTATGATGAGTTGCATTAGCATTTAAAAGGACTCTGACTTTTATGCATGTTGAGTTCCAAAGTCACTCGGCCTTCAGATAAGGCTCCTTAGCCTGGAGTAACAGCAGCTGGCATTTATTTTAATATTATATAATGGATTCAATATTTGCCAGTGTGAATGCAAAACACTTCAATTTAAAAACCAAATTAAGTTATGTAAGACACAAGACATTATTGCATGTATGCTTGCAGACACATGCACACACACACACACACACACACACACACACACACACACACATTTAACTACACGTGCACCAGTGCATGCACGTGCTCAGACAATAAGTATGTGATGGTCTGGTGCTTTGTGACCGCTGCAGCCATGCTGACCCATGACACCATATTGTCCGTGTACCTCCAGGCCATGACTGTACATCCGCCTGCACAACTGACCACATAGACTCACCACTGTGCAGCTAATTACCCTGGCCACAACACAACCCCCCCGTGACACCGTCCAGTCACCACAGGACCGTCACCCTTCCCCCAAACAGTGAAGGCCAGGAGAGTCTCGGAACTGAAAACCTGACTCAGGTCTTTGATGAATCCTCAAGCCGCTCCAGCTTCTCGAGTGACCGGACGCTGCAAAAGACGAGACCCTGACTCGCACAACTCTTGACGGACAGATCGACAGCACATCTCCCCGCAGGGGCTACTTACTACTACATCAGCACAAATAACACACCTCATTACCAAACTCAACAACGTCGGTATCAGCACTATTAATCACCTGTACTGTGATCTAATCAGGAGTCGATTCCCATCCAGTCCATGTTATCTGCGCTATCGCTTCACCTTTTGTGTGTGCATAAAAGCACATATCAGCCCAACCAGACCAAATAAACTGCAGATAATGTCTGAGTTTACACAGTGAAGTCAGGCCTTGTTCTTGGCTGCTTTTCAGAGATGTGTCACTCTGCAAGGCTGAATAATGCATGTCGCCTGGCACAGACCAAATACAGACCTGATGATAATTCACATCCACTGAGTGTTAAATCCACAAACACGCTCCTTTTAATGTTTATAACCTTGCGTGGAGCCGAACCGACCCTCGAGAGTTCCCATCATTCCACAGGACCTTTCGCTCCCTGTCCCTTTCGAATGGCCCTGAACATTTAACAAGCCATTTTTTAGCTCAGTGGAATGTGGTGTTTATGCACCAAATCTTGTAATCTTCCCTGTGATACGCTAAACATGATTGGTTTGGAGTGTATTTAATAAATTCACTTCAAAGGAACATGCAAACCTGCAGGATTTACTGTTCGCAGAGTGCTCAGAGGGCTCCGTAGTTTCCCCTCTATGTTTCCTCCATATTCTGTCAAGCTAAATACCCAGTAGAGATATTAATGCATTGCATATGTTAGTATGTCTGTTATGAAACTATCTGACACCAAAATTAAGATTTTAACAACTTTAATACTACTTTTCAAACAAAAATGGCGGCTGACATGTTGGACACACTCACACATCAAGTTGAGACTATTTCTCTGCACTGGAGGGCGCTAGAGCGTTCCTAGGACAGAGCAACGAACGTCGCGGAGGAAATGACGCCGCCAACACACGTCATAAATACTGACACGATGTGCGCGATGACGCGCCGTCATTTTGACCGCTCATGGTCGTTTTAGGTAGAGCGTAAATATTTTGTGCAATTGATCTAAAGCTCATTGTAATGCAAATACATTGTAGCGAATTCGGGGGGGGGGGGGGCAACCGCAGGCGCTGTCGCGGCGCGAACCCGAATCGCCCGCCTCGCGGGAGACCTCGCTAACCGCGCGACCAAAGGGTCCGACCCGTCAGCCGAGGACCAACGTGTCTGCTTCTCTGTGCACGTTACGATATGCAATTTTAGGAGGGTTCAGAGAGCGGCAGGTCTGTATCTTTTTTCCCCTCACAAAGTTGTTTTAACTTTGAAAATCCAAAACCGTCAAAATGACGGCCTCGGTCCTCCGCGTTTACTGGTGCGATGCAGGACTCGCTTGTTTTTGCTGTTTTTACAGTTCACGCGTGTGTATGCTAACTCTTAGAGACCAGCTGTGAAAGGTAGAGGTGTTTGTGTCCCATTATCTGGCTGTAGTCCACTTCCACGTGAACCGCTAACAGTGAGAACAGACTGAGCAAATTCCCCCACAAAGAACGACACAAGTTCACAGAAAAATCCATACAAGAAGTTTAAAAAGCCACTTTTATTCAAGCCCCATAATTGTAGAGGGCGCGAGCCAGAGAGAATGCCACACCAGCCTGCTGCCACATGTCAGATCTGCTGCAGGCTCTGGCCTCCCAGCTCCCAGCTCCGGGCTACTGGCTCTGGGCTCCGGGCTCCCAGCTCCAGGCTCCAGGCTCCTGCCCACTTGCAGCACCGCCTCATCCATTGCATGATGCAGCTGGAAACCACACGAGCTGCATGTCGCACGCTAATGTGCAGTGTCCGCGCTGGGAACAGTCCCCTAACTGCTGGCTCTGATTAGTTCCTAAGTTAATTATCACACTGGTATGCGGAACACACTGTGCCCCTTTGTGAGCCCCACCAACACCACCACCCCACCCCAACCCTGCTCTTCCCCGGACACGCCCTCCTACTGGGGTTGATGTGATCACATTAGCCCTGGGCTCTGCGGCCCCTTACCCTCCGCAACCAGGCGGGCTGCACAGAGGTGGTAATCTGCTGGTCTCCGTTCCACATGTCACTGTGAGTGGCGCAGTGCTTTCATGTCACACCAGCTTTTGACCAGACTGAGCCCGGTTCGCCGGGAGGTCCTCGCCAGCCCGGACGAGAGAAAAAAAAAGAGACAGGTGCTTCATCACCCTTTTATTTTTCTCTGCCCCAGGCTCAATCAGGCTCTCCGTCACCCTCTCTTTCTCTCTTGTTGTCCCTGCCCTTCTCTCGCTCCCCTCCCTTCGCGGCCTCCGGAGAATTTCTCTGTCCAACCACAGACATTGTAGGATGGTACTTACCCATCGAAATAACCCAGAGAATGAGCTGTGCATTCTGAAGTCTGACAGTCAAATTATGTGTTGAGGCCCTGTGGTTTCTGTGACTCAAGATGCTATACTTATCCCCGACCAAATCTGGGAGCGCGGGGGGGGGGGGTGTTACCCCGCACAAAACTGACCCTCGCATGACGTATAGCAACAGACCATGTCAGGCTTTGCTTGAGAATATGGGAACACCGACATGAAACTTGTCCGCAGAGTCGGCTTTGGCAAGGCCCCATGATTTTGTTTTGGCAGGAGCTCTGCCAGGTCAAGTGTGCCATCTAGTCTTGAAATCAAATGACACTGTAAAAGTCTCCCGGGGCCTCCACCGTAATGGTAATAGCGGAAAAAATAAAAACGCAACCCCCCCCTGGATCTCGTAAATAGCTAGAAGGGGCTTGAGCCCGGTTACTGAGCAGACATTATCACGCGCTTAATAGGCTTCTGCGGTTCAAACACGGGGGGATTGATGGTGGCGTGTCTCTGGTCGTTCTGTTGAACTAATCGCACTTCCAGTTAAAAGTCCACGCAACCCCCCCACTGTAAAACACCCCAGAGCTCTGATCTTCCCCCCCTTCGTCTCCTCCTTGCAGTTTGGTCACGACCGTTCTTCGGTCCCGGCAGCATCTTGGAGGCGTGAGGACTCTGGCCGTTCCTCGCCGGTTCCTCATCGTGCTGGACGTTGTATGTAAGAATTCAATCTTTTCCTGCTGTTGCACATCTTGCAAGGCATTCCCGTTGAGAGTCGCACACCATGAGAGAGTCAGCTCAACTTTAACATCAGTGTAAATTTAATCTGGGGTGGGGGGGGGGCAATCAGAGACTTAAGCTGGCTATAATTAGAATTTAAGGGGCGATTGGACCGTCACCATGCACGGACATTCACCCCCGCACTTGGACAGAGCCGACCATGGGGTACGCCGGTTGTGTTATTCTGAGCCTTTGCACAAATCTGCCGGTGTCTCCCTGGCTTCATCTCGCTCAGTGACAGACTGCTCTGGGGAGTTTGTTAGGCGGAACATCTGGTTTGAGGTGATGCTCTTTGGTCTTTAATAGCCTCTGCGAGGGGGCCACATCAGTGGAAGGGCTGATAAATCTGAACAATAAGAGAGCCAGTAAAGCAGTCAGCAGGGGCTCCTGAGTGCAGGCTACAGGAAGTGTGGCTCCTCTTGACCTCTGAACCCAGAGGGGATGTGTGCCCTTCAGTCTGTTCCGTGGGGTGGGACGCCGCCATGCCATACAGCGTAGACTGCTGGGGTATTGCACATGTACAACCGCCATCGCACAATCAGTTTTGACATTTTTACCTGGAATGAGAATGTGGTCAGAAGAGCGTTTCCTCACTTTTAATCGACCCATGAAGCGTGCAAGAAAAACCCAAACACAACGTGTTGAGGATTAATTGATGTCGGAACAGGTTGAATACAGAAGTTTAGTGGTTGTGACAACAGGAAGGGCATCCCATGGAAAATTTTACCCAATCATTACGCGGATTGACAAGACCATACCGGGTCGGTCAAGGCCCGGGTTAACGATGGCCGCCATGGTGCTGTGCCCTCACAGGGTGCTGATGGAAACTGTAAAATCCACTGTGGTGACCCCTGAGAAACAGGGAACAAACCAAAAGAAGAAGAAGATAAAAAAATGAAAGCGGGGCATCCGGGTAGTGTGGCGGTCTATTCCATTGCCTACCAACACGGGGATCGCCGGTTCGAATCCCCGTGTTACCTCCAGCTTGGTCGGGCGTCCCTACAGACACAGTTGGCAGGTAGGAAGCCGGATGTGGGTGTGTCCTGGTCGCTGCACCAGCGCCTCCTCTGGCCGGTCGGTCGGGGTGCCTGTTCTGGGGGGAGGGGGAAACCGGGGGACTAGCGTGATCCTCCCACGCGCTACGTCCCCCTGGGGAAACTCCTCACTGTCAGGTGAAAAGAAGCGGCTGGTGACTCCACATGTATGGGAGGAGGCGTGTGGTAGTCTGCAGCCCTCCCCGGATCGGCAGAGGGGGTGGAGCAGAGACCGGGACGGCTCGGAAGAGTGGGGTAATTGGCCAAATGCAACCGGGGAGAAAAAAAGATCGGGGGGGTGAAACCTCTCCCCAGTTGACCGGATTGGAGGTAAATGTGACCCAGCTGTGATTCAGGGCCGACGGTGTTCTCCGTGTGTGTGTGTGTTGTACACGGCCCGCGCGCCACACGGAAAAACAACGTAATCTCATCCACGCGTGTTTACATCCCATTATCTTATGTGACACGGCTAATGTAGTTTTCTCCTCTAAGGACAACAGAATGTGACACTTAGCTTGGGGGGATTTCCATTAACAAACTGGGTCATTTACCGAGGTCACTTTTGGGAACTGTCCGGTGCCTGCGTTACCTTTACGGCAGCCCAGATGCTCAGACGAGACCCCTCCCAAACAAGCAGACGTCCCAGCGGTCGACGGGAGATCAATAGGGTCATTTGTGACAGACTGGTGGTCAGGTCGGCCGGGCGCTTTTACAACACAAGGCCAGCTTCTGCAGGTCCCCCTACACGTGAGGCACCACTCTCGTTATGGGGAAGATCAATGGTACAAGAAAAGAGGGGCCATCGTGATGGACAAAGGACCCCCTGCAGCTACAAGGGTGGCAGACCCGTGGGCCCAGCGGCCGCGAACTCCCTGCGGCTCCGCGGGCGCTCGGATGCTGCAAAGGACATTAACGCCCATCCTCTCCATCCATTATCCGAGCCGCTTGTCCTGCTCTCAGGGCTGTGGGGACGCTGGAGCCTGTCCCGGCAGTCACTGGGCGGCAGGCGGGGAGACACCCCCGGACAGGCCGTCACAGGGTAGGACACTGACATGGAGCCAAGGAAAACGATAATACCAGTCTATATATGGAGAGGGCCCGTGGAGCTTGCGGAGGCCGGCGGCTAAGTATAAACAGGGTAGTTTACTACTAGCCTTCTGCTACTCCTCCCCACGGCCAGACGTTTACAACGGCTTGTCCAAATAAAAGCATGTGTGGCGGATGTGGAGGTAACGTTTTCAATGTCTATTGCCTTATATGGACGAACGGGACAGCTGTGGGATATCATTGTGTTTAGAAAGGAGTGTATCGGAGCGCCATTAGCAATACCTCGCGAGCAGGATGTGAATAAATTTCATCAAAACACAACTGCGAAGGAGCAAAAATGGACCCATGGCGCTGCAGAGCACCGCGGCCTCTCTGCAGCCGGCGTGCACAGGGTCTCCGCGGTGCTCTGCATATTTAAAGAAGGGACTGGCCGCGGCCCGGCAGCAACAGCACGTCGGCTTTCCCTACGGGCTCCTGGTGGAAGGTCGTGTTACCAGAAGCGTCAGGAAACCAGAGAAGCACTGCGCTTTTCCAATTTATTGAAAAGAAAATAGGCCCACGGTTTCACGCAGGATTTACACGTTAACTCGCCTGCCTGCCTGGCTGCGAAGAGCGCCGGCCTCTCGCTTCGCCCAGTAAATCACAGCTGGGCTACACCAAATGGCTCTCGACCCCCCCCCCATCCCCCCGGTCTTCCTCACACCTACCTGTCTCTCGTTGCGCCTCTTCCGTGTGGTCCCCGCACCTGGCGGTGTGCGCTCGGCACCCTCGCACCGCGGGCCGTCCGGATAATTGGCCCCGGACTGCTAAAGGCAGGCTGGAGCTTGGCCTCTCTGCTCTGGTCTGCAGAGCAGGGGTGCATGCTGGGTAGCTTCAGCTGAACGCTCGGGCCGTTGCATGAGTATTGGCATTCACTAGCAGTAACTAGGGCAGTAGCCTGTTTTACTTTCGTTTTAGATTTTCCACAGTAAGCAGTGCACATGGTTGCAGTCACGTGCTTGCGATGACGCGCGAGATCCAGATGGAGGACAGGAAGTGACGAGCAGGACGGACGAGGCGGAGCTCGTTTAGCTGGTTTAGATGATATTGTGAGGGAAGGGTGTAAACAGGAAGTAAGACATGTTGGACATGATCTTATGTCATGAAGAGTCGGGGGGGGGGGTTTATGGGGGGGTCACTGCACACACGCAGTACCCGACTCCGCTCCGCCCAGCCGCAGACGGCGGTTCACAAGACATTCTTTGCAGCGTTTTCTGTCAATTTCCTGCATTTCCCCCCTCATGAACAACAACTTTTGGTACTCAATAACAACTCCTTGTGGTTTCTCAGTTAATGGCACCAAACAGGCATTTCGAAAGTTTGTGATGGTGCTTCCTCTGTAGAAAATCACTTCCTGCCCTCCATCTGTAGTTCGTGACGTCATATGCTAACAACCTATTATAGGAGTCATGCATATGGGCTGCTGTGTGTGTGTGTGTGTGTGTTCATGTTTCCATAGTGTGGTAGGGGTTCTGGTGCCCACAGTCAAGAATCAGGCTTTGCCAAACACTAAAAGCACTGAAAGAGCGTGCCTTCACGGGCCGGATGAAACGCTGCTGTTGGGAGCTCAGTGTGTATAAGGGTATTAGCCAAAATATAACCATTAAAATATAACCATTAACATATAACCATTAAAATATAACCATTAACAGATTCACGACCGTCTGCTGAGCAGCCAGTACCGCTACCTCCAGCCGGCCGTGTGTGTGTGAGATACTGTATGATACCCAGCCAGGTCTGCAGCTGATCCGACTCCAGCCGCTGAAGAGGCCCGTTATGGTAAAACGGAGTGCCGTGCCAGGTCGTGGGGCAGCCCCCCCCTCCCTCGACACCCAGGTGTGAAGAGCCTATTTGTGTGCAAAGTGGTACTTGTCTTCTCTCTCTCGCTTGGAGCCAGGCCCGCAGGATCACAACCAAGTGCACTTTTAGCTGAGCACGGGGAAGACAAGCCCAAACAAGATGATGAGCGATACAGAGATAGCAAGGCAAGGTGGGAATTAGGTTGGTGGTGGTGTAAAAGGGAGGGTGCAGTATACGTACAGTAGATTTCTGCAGCGCCATCTCTTCCTCTTTTGCATGCTCGGCTTGCGTTTGGATTGTTATCACAAACACGTCCTAATCTTAAACTCGTGTAGACTCCTTCACATTCACATATGTGACTTGATGCTACATAACACCAACACAGAAAACATCATGGAGGGTGGCATGGCTCAGGAGGTGGAGCGGGGTCGTCTAGTAAGCGGAAGGTCGCTGGTTCGGTCCCCGGCTCCTGCGGAGTGCGTGTCAAAGTGTCCTTGAGCAAGACACTGAACCCTTAACTGCTCCTGATGAGCAGGTTGGCACCTTACATGGCAGCCTCCACCATCAGTGTGTGAATGGGTGGATGTGAGGCGTCCACTGTAAAGCACTTTGAGTGGTTGTTAGACCAGCCCTTGTGTTGTCCATTCCTTCTGCATACTGCCCTTGTCTTTACCCCACTGTCCGAGCCGTCCCGGTCGCTGCTCCACCCTGATCCGGGGAGGGCTGCAGACTGCCACATGCCTCCTCCCATACATGTGGAGTCGCCAGCCGCTTCTTCTCACCCGACAATTTCACCAGGGGGACGTAGCACGTGGGAGGATCACGCTATTCCCCCCAGTCCCCCCCCCCCGAACAGGTGTCTCGACTAACCAGAGGAGGCGCTAGTGCAGCGACCAGGACACATACCTTCCCACCCGCAGACAGGGCCAAGTGTGTCTGTAGGGACGCCCGAGCAAGCTGGAGGTAACACGGGATTCGAACCGGCAATCCCCGTGTTGGTGGGCAACGAAATAGACGGCCACGCTACCCGGACGATACTGCCCTTGTCTGAAGGGTCATTTATGACCCATTTATGACCCTAATTTAATTTTAAACCCCAAAGCTATGTTGCACGAGGGGACAACCTGTCATTCATCACAAGCTGCGTGAGTCTCTGGGTTTACCCCTCTTCACGGGGCAGGAAGGCTGCATTTCATCAGCGGACACCGCTCGTTTTTATCACAACACACCGGTCATACTTGTTTTCCTTACCCAAGTAGAGGTTTATTATTATTGTTGTTATTTTTATTATTGCTTAAGGTACTGCGTAAGTATAAAATGAACTTTTTAGCAAGCGATAGCACTCGTGTAGCCTAGCAAAGTAGCAGAAATGTGCAGAAAGTTTTTGTCTTCGGGTCAAACGTGGCCCTAAGACAACCCTAGCACCCTAGTGGTGTACAGCTTTCATGGAAATATGAACAAAAACAGCGTCTCACTTTTTCCAGTGTTGGGGTCACTGTTGGAAAACCCATCACATTTCACCGTTATGGCTCACCTTGACCAGTACACAACAGAAGGGCTCAAAAATCACGATACCGGTGCAGCCCCATTTACCATTTCTCTGTTTATCTTCTCCTCAGCTTTTCAGTCTGTAACCTTTGCAAAACAGCCCGGAGGAAAACAGGGAGCTCGCGTGTGTGTCTGTGCCCTGCCCTTTGCAGAAAGCGTGACTCGGCCCTGGTATTTGGGCCCAGCCCTCCTCTCCATGTCAACGGCGAGCGGCTGCTGCGGACGGAGGCCAGCTCAGCTGGCATGTGCCACGGTGAGGGAAGCAAGCTGCTCGCCCGCGTCTCCCCTGTCCAAGCACTTCAATCGCCCGAGCCAGGCAAAGGAAACCAACCCCCCCTTCGAACCCCGGGACAAAGCATCTGGTTTACCATGGTGGAGATTCTCATGTTCAAATATAGGCCCGAGCAGAGGGACGAAATGACACGGGGCGCACATTCTTTCCCATCGGCGAGCCACACCGCACCCCCCCCGCCCCCGCCCCAAAGCCTCAGACCAGAAAGCTCCATGTCGTTTTGGCCGCGCGGCACTCCTGCGGATAATATGCGATGGGAGGATGACCTCTCTCCCACTAACTTCCATTTAAACTCCCTCCTCTTCAGAGACCGGAGAACCCTCCACCCCCCCACGCCTCTCCCACGGCCGGAGAGGAGCGGAAAGGAAATATTCCAGAAAGCAGATGCACTCCTCTCTCTTGTGGTCTCCTTCAGTTCCCTCGGAGATTCCCTGCACACGTGCGTGATGCCGCTGGGTTTGAAGGACCCGCCGAACATTTTTCGGGGGGGTAATTCGCAGGTGGGAATAGGTCCATGCTAGAACCGGGCTAGCTTTGTCCGGAAAGTGGAGCATCTTTTTGAGGGCCATATGTAGACAACTATATTTCCATGTATGACGGGTTCGGTAAAGGCCGTTTTTATGGCTGCATATTCTTTTTTTTGGCTGACCTAAAAATCGCTGCATGGACAAAAAAAGCTTTCCAGCAACTGTATGACGTCACTTTACAGTTACTGGACACCCCCCCCCCCCCCGTGCAGCCTTGCTCAACAAAATAAAATTCAATACATAAAAAAAACATCGAATAGGCTTGTGAAATGTTGACTTTTCCAGTGCACGCGTGTTATATTTGGTAAGTTTCTGTAAAAAATATAACTTTTGCTTTTCACGTACTTGTTTGAGCCGCAACCGGTCCAGACTTGGCCGGGTGATTTGCACGATAAGCGACCCAGACAGCATCCGGATGCGGTCCACTTCAGGCAACGAAGTGGCACTGATGGCCTTCTTCTGGCCCTGACAAAATGGATGTGAGCCCGAAGTGGCCCACATGTATAACAGCAAATATGGCCCAAATATGGCCCAAATCAAATGTGGGCCTTTTTTGGCAAAGAAGCGGTGCTCTGGGCAACATGTGATCTGGATGTGACCCTGAAGTGGCCCGTGTGGTAAACGGTGAATATGGCCCAAATGTCACAAAACAAATATGGGCCACCTTTGGCAAATATGTGGCACATGCGGCATTGCTATGGCTTGGTTCTGGCCCAGATGTGGCAAACAGGAGCGGACCGCCCAAGTGTCATCATTCCACGCGGTATGTGGGCCACAGCAATTTGGCTATGCGGGGAGGGCTAGGCTAAATAAACCATAATAATTTCAACGGGGGACAAGTTTTGGTGTTCGGTGGGGAAGGTTACACTTCAATTCAAAGTTTGCTGCAAGTCACGGAGAGCTGGAAAAGAGAAGAAAAACAAAACGGAGCAGAACATGAGCTGGCTTGTGGGCTGTTTTGGGTGATTTAGGAGTTATCCTCGCCAGCCACGATGGATTACAGTAGACCCACATCTGCCGCCGCTCTCTCAGATTTGGCTCACCTGGCTGGTTGCTAAGCAACCCACGGCTCATTAGGAACACCTGGAAGGTAAGGCGAGGCCTGCTGGCCCACCATCGAGGCAGGACAAAGGCGGCGAAGTGGGTCAAACTAAGACGCGGCGGCATGGAAGAAAGAGCCGAACGCACAGAAAGGAGCCCGGCTTATGTGAGGATTAGAGCTGGAGAAACACAACACCAGGAGGGGGCGAGGAGGAGGAGGGCAGTCATCTGGAATTGACCACAGCACAAACACAATGCACGCTAATTATCTGTGCAGACACACACACAGGTCCACTTTCAGTACGTTAACAAAGTGTGTGAGAAGTTTTGACTTCAGACACACACAGCGACCTCAGTTTACACACTGAAATACCACAGGCAAACAGGGACCACAAAATGCCCCGTATCAGGACTGAATAACGGGCCGTCCGGTCAACATGGGGATCGCCGGTTCGAATCCCCGCGTTACCTCCGGCTTGGTCGGGCGTCCCTACAGACACAATTGGCCGTGTCTGCGGGTGGGTAGCCGGATGCGGGTATGTGTCCTGGTCGCTGCACTAGCGCCCCCTCTGGTCAGTCGGGGTGCAATAGCGTGATCCTCCCACGCGCTACGTCCCCCTGGCGAAACTCCTCACTGTCAGGGGAAGAGAAGAGGCTGGCGACTCCACACGTATCGGAGGAGGGGTGTGGTAGTCTGCAGCCCTCCCTGGAGCGGTAGAGGGGGCGGAGCAGCGACCGAGCATAACTGTAGTCCTCTGACTTCCGGCTTCTACTGCGGCGGTCACACCAGTTTCCTGTTCGTTCGCGTGTGCCATAGCTTGTTTGCAGTCACGTGATTTCGATGACGCACGAGCTTCAGATGGAGGGCAGGAAGTGAGAAGCAGGATGGAGGAGGTGGAGCTATTTCAGCCCGAACTGCGCTAGTTTAGACGACATTATGAGAGAAAGGTGTAAACAGGAAGTAAAACATGTTGGACATGACCCTTATGTTATGAAGAGGGATTTTTTGAGGAAGTGGTCACTGCGCACACGCGCCCGCAGACGACTGTTCGCGAGCCGTTTTTTCCGGCGTTTTTGGTCAATTTCCTGCATTTTCTCCCCTCGTGAACAACACCTTTTGGTACTCAATAAAAACTCCTTGTGGTTCCTCAGTTAATGACGCCAAACACAGGCATGTCGAAAGTTTGTGACGGTGCTTCCTATGTAGAAAACCACTTCCTGCCCTCCGTCTGTAGTTCGTGACGTCATATGCAAACAACCAATTGACAGTTGCAGACATCGTGAAAAATGTGCCGTTGTCAATAGCGCGCGCCAAGAAACAGGAAGCTGGTATGACCGCTGCAGTAGAAACCGGAAGTCAGTGGACTACAGTTATGCACGGAGTCGATTAGGGGGAAAGGGGGGGGGCAAAGAAAAGAAAAAAAACCTGAATAATCACAGAAATAGAGCTGCATGATGCACTTTTATGACCACGTAAGCACAGTTCACCGCGTCGTCGAGACACTAAAAAACAGAAAAGCCTCGACACGTTCTTCATCGGAGAGGCACACTGCTCTCCGTGTGCTCCGGCCTCCTTCCTTCCCTGCCACGCTCGCAACAGCGCCGTGATCTTTCCCAGACTTTCCCTCCATCACACGCATCACCGTGTACACTGTTTATCTGTGTTTGCCGAGGACAGCTTAAAAAAAGGCCTCCGGAGGGGTAAAAGTGTACCCCGGCCTCAACGTGGGAGGTCCCGCCCCTGGCACACTTCGCTTGACCCCGGGGTTATCACCATGGTAATCCACGGCTACAGTCCCCATGAGGAATGGGGACGGCTACTGGGCAACACCAGCGCAGCCTTAACTTTATTAGCGGATGAGCACGGAGAGGCATCGATGGGCGCACCAGCGAGACACGCGGGGCAATCTGCGTAAATCCCCTTCGGATGTCTGCAATTATGTCGTAAGTGTAACCTCATGTCCCACTTAGTAATGTTAAATGCAATATACGCTTGCCAGAGTATGCAATTTTAACCTTTTGTACCATTGCAGCCCGTGCACCTCGTCGCAAACCTGACAAACGCACAAACTCAACGGATGAAACGGTCAAAACTCGCCCCGCTGCAGGCCGCAGAGGACACTTACGTGACCGCTGCAGGCCGCAGAGGGACGAGTTGAGCCTCTGAGGCGGTAAAAGTGTGTCGTTTCTAACTGTGACGGGGGAGCTTACTTCAATTTCTGCACTCACTTTCTGCCGGACCCCGCCAAAGACATGTCCGTCAGGCAGTATTTATTTTACTGATCTGTCAGCACTGCACGGGTGTGTGTGTGTGTGTGTGAGAGTGTGAGAGTGTGTGTGTTGCATTGCTGTCCTCGGGTCTGCACGCAAAAGTGCACGACGTGTGCGTGTCTACAGGCCCTCCTCGGTGCCACACACTACAGGAGGCTGTGTTTAGGTTGAGTCCCGGGTCAGTTAGGCTTGTCCTGACAGTTTTATACATCCCAATAGATGACTCGCCACGTGCACTCTGCGGCTCACATCTTAACTTCCTCTGCCGGAGGATTTAAAAGCGAGCCGTGATGGTGTGTCGTGTTCTGTATTTATGTTGGGGCCCGGAGCTGCTCCGTCTGCCGAGGGCCCTGCACGGAGCCCCGATCGTACCGCCAAGGCCTGGGTGACTCCTCCGCCCCGGCTGGCTCCCGTGTGTTGACATTCGGGGAGCCAAGCGGGCGCTCGGCGGTGAAACGTGAGCAGCGGGCCGGGCGGGAGGAGGGACGGTGGCACGTCGGTGAGGAGAAGCTAAAGCGAGAGGATTAGGGAAAAAAAAGAGTGGTCATAAAACGAGAAAGTAATGAAGGAAATGCCCCGCACCCTAATAGATGAGGGAGATGAGTTTCAAAGCCCCCCCCCCATCTCTCCCTTCCTCCCTCGCTCCGTGCAGGCTTGCAGCAGCTGAGAGTGGTTTCAGCTGGGCCGGGGATCACACAGCCCACTGTCAGAGGAAATCTGTTTTCAATATGAGCGTTTCCTGTGAACGCAGGAACAGCCTGGGATACAAAGCCAGCCTGTGAGCAGCGACCGTGCAAACTGCTGCCTACCTCTCCCTCCCTCTCTGCCCCGGACTCTCTGCTGCCGGAGAGGAGTTTTGGAAACGTCTTCGTTGTCCAAGACCCCCAAACAGATTGGCCAAGGACCACCCATCAGAGAGCGTTGCACCCGGCATCCTGCCCTGGGTGATGGGACGTCTTGTTGACGCTTTAGTTGGGATTTCATCAGAAGAGTGCTGTTTCTGTCCCGAGGTCACGCCGGAGCAAAGGCAGAAACACGATTTGATGGCAATCTCCTTGATATACTGTGTACTGACAGTGCAAATAATAACAAGGAAGTGCAACAACGGCAGTCCCAGTCACAGCTTTGTTAACCACAGCAACAGCTGCACATTTAGGAGTCTACTTTTTGAGGAGTTTTCGAGTTTTCTGAGTACTTTTTGACACGTCATAAGGCCTCGTATGATCCGCTGAGGCATGTCGTTCAGATATAGACACTGAATTACAGTTTATGTGTACCTCGTCTGCACAGAACACGACATTATTCCCAAATGCAAGCCATAGCCAAAGGAAAGGAAACTAAATAAAGAGGATGGCGAGTGAAAGGCGACATGGAGACCCTGCACCCCTCGAGTCTACCCTCAATCCTGCTTGAGCCACGGATCCCCAAATCCTTACAACAGAGTATCCCGAGTCCCTTTTCTGATCTAAAAAGCAGTGGTGTAACACAATACTCCCAGTGGACACTCCAGTCATCTCGCCCACGCCACATACCACAACTGGCTTCAAGGCTGCAGGCCCGGCCCAGAGGATGTGACAGCAATCTCCGAGGCTTTACCTGCTATTTAAATCAAGCAGCTCCGATATTTCCAGATCGTGAACAAACGAGCCTTTCATGTTCGCTGTGACTTGTGCACAAAGGTCAAGTCCCAGTGACTTTAGCAATTTCACAGACAAAACAGAAGAATGTGTTGGGAATTAGAGTCGATACCGAACCACAGAACCTGCAGTTGAAGAAATTTGAAAGAAACGTGGTGTAGTTGATTATCCACAGGAAAGGGAAGTATGGTAAACAGGTTTGCAATGGAACCCGTTTCCACGCATACAGATCAAACCATGCATTATTCAAGGGACTTGTTCATTCTCTGTGCACATTCATGGATCAGATCTGCCCAAATCTGGCCAGTGCCAACAGTCACCGAGTTTCACATTTGCTTTTTGTAGGATCTAAACACACTTCATCCCATTCCCAGTGCAAGACAACGCAATAGCAGAGGAAGGATGTCCCCAGTCCTTCGACAAAACTGGCTGACAGACACCCGTCACCACAACACCAGTCACGCATCGACAACCAGCCAGCCCACCCCCATTAATGATCCTTTTCACGCGCATTTATCTTTACTGCTTATTGCACTTTGCTGAGCAGTAACCCATGTGCTCCAGCCCCTATGAGCCAACAATGCCCTGGCTCCCATCCGGCTGCTCGTTCATTTGACCTCAGTGTGCCTTGTCACTGCCCACACAGACCACCGTTTGTATTTGTCACCCCTCTCGGTCACTGGCATTGTTTAAATGAGCCTCAACAAAACTCCAGGGATGACCTGGCACAGTAAACAAGGCGCCTTCAGAACAGCTCCTGGCCTAACAGGCAAGGTTCAGCTAATTATGGTCACAGGCCATTTTTTATTTCTTCTGCCTCAACTGCCAAATTTGGTACTTCTTTTACTTATGAGAGGAGATTAGCTGACAGCTTCTCAGCGATACATGAGCCCCCGGTGAACCTCTCAGTCTGGGCCTCAGATCAGATCTGGACAGTGAACACGAACATGTGTGTTCAACGGCATATGCATGCCAATGGATATTTATTTTTTTGCACACAACATGTCTAGATTACCGTGTGATGGTCTCGTTTAGCAGCAACTGGTCTACAGGGATGATACCAGTTGTGCCATGAGACCAGCAACTCCACCCATACTTCTGATGTTACCCTTTATCCATTATGGCAACACCATGGCCCAAGCGCATCATCTAGCCTGAGCTTTTTGAGCTATAGCCCTGATTTTTTTTTCTAGTCTCGCACCTTATAGTCTTTTACACCTCTTGCACCTACAGGAAATAACTGCTGTCACGGTTCCCCCACTCCAGCAACCCTGGAGTGACAGGTTGGCAACACATAAAGACACAGTCAGATAGAGCGAAATGGGCTGTTATGGACATGTGTATTTTTTTTCTTTAAAAAAAAACTAAACACATCAACCATGACAGGATGGAGCAGTGGTGATGGTCTGCTTAGTTGGAGACTCAGCTGAGTCACAAACCAGGTTTGTGATAGGGACAGTGTAATGTCCGTAGACGCCTTGTCTTACTGACATAAGAATAATTCAAGAACGAGCCGACTTCGTAGGTTCTTAACTGCGTAGCTTTTACTAGCGTTCATCCGACATACAACCTTCATAACATGCGCTCCTAACTTCCTGTATACGTCACACGCACTGCACGTACACCCGTGAGTAGGTCAAGTTAAACACGTGACCTTTCATTCATTACATCTCCCCCTCTAAGATGATTTTCTAACCTGTATATCACCCCCCTTTTCACAAAAAATAAAAAATCCCCCCACAATACACAAGTCCATACGCCTCACAAATCCAGCCGGATTGCAGGCTTGCTCACCCTGCCAGAGCGAGTAACATATGGTGTGGAAGTTGGCATTTCTGCTGCTCGGGACTCATCCGTGTTTCCACTCTCCCCTGGAGTGACATGGTCAGGATCCCTGCTGACAGAGGTGAGTGTTTTGGGTGTAGCCAACAGGTGGCGCCTGTTCCTTCTGTAATGTTCACCTTGAGCTGTCTCCACTATGTAGGATCTGGGAGTGGAGCTCTGACTGTGAACAACTGCTGGCATTGTCCATGTTTTCTGTCCATCAGGTTTGGTGAGTACTGCGTCACCCGAGTTCAGTGGGCGCAGTGTCCGCACGCCGTTCCTGCGGTTGTAGTAGAAAGCCTGCCTCGATTTGGCTGCGGCGTCAGCGGTTTTGATCAGTTCCTCTTTAGGCCAGGCCGGTTTCAGGTTATGCTGCAATGTGGGTAAGGTGGTTCTGAGTCTCCTACCCATGAGCAATTCCGCTGGACTGGCTCCAGTGGAAGAAGAGGGTGTAGCTCTGTATGTCAACAGGGCGAGGAGAGGGTCTTCCTGCCTTAATATGCTTTTGGCTATCTGAACAGCCCTCTCTGCCTGTCCATTACTCTGGGGGTAGTGTGGGCTTGAAGTCACATGGATGAAATCATAATCCTCACTGAACCTCCTCATCTCTTCTGAAACTAGCTGTGGCCCATTATCACTAACTACAATTTCAGGGATACCAAAACGTGCAAATGTAGCCTTCAGCCTAGCTACAACCTGACTGCTAGTAGTTGTTGGTAGATTTAGGATCTCCAAAAACCTGGAATAATAGTCAGACACTATCAAGTAGTTTTGCTTTTTGTACTCACACAGGTCTATGCCAACTTTCTGCCATGGTCTGGATGGGAGCTCACTTGACATTAAAGGCTCTTTTCTCTGTGTGTTCTTGTGTTCTCTGCAGAATTGACATTGCTGTATCTTTGTTGTAATGTGCTCTGTCATTTTGGGCCACCACACTGACTGGCTAGCTCTCTCTCTGCACTTAACTATCCCCTGGTGCCCGTCGTGTATTCTGTCTAAGATCACCTCCCTCATCTCTGTGGGAATGACGATACGACTGCCTCTGATGACTAAACCATCTACCTCAGATAACTCCCCTCTCACCTGATAAAAGTCTCTGACTGTCTCCGGCACTTTATCGACATACTCAGGCCAGCCGTGTCTGATGAAGCCCAACACTGTCTGGAGCTGCAGATCCCCATCCGTGCTCTGTTTTATCTCCTGCATCCTTTGAGGTGTGGCAGGCACCTGGCACATGATGGCATCAATGTGCGCTGCAACATCATCATGAGAAGCACCATCTCCGTAGCGCTGCTCTGGGCCTCTGGAGAGTGCATCAGCTACAGCTAAAGTTTTGCCTGGTGCGTATTCAGCCACTGCATTGAAACGCATCAGCCTCATTAACAGTCTCTGGCACCTAATGGGCACATTATCCAAGTCTTTGCTGTTCATGAGAGGCACTAGTGGTTTATGATCGGTGACAAGTCTGAAATTGTCAAGCCCAAACAAGTACTTCTCGAACCTTTCACATGCCCAGACGCTGGCTAAGCACTCTTTCTCGATCTGTGCGTACCTTGTCTCTGCGTCACTCAGCCGTCGGGAGCAGTAGGCCACGGGCTTCCAGTGTTCCCCGTGCTGCTGGAGCAGAACGCCTCCCAGCCCGTAGCTGCTGGCATCTGCTGACACCACCGTAGCCTTAGTGACGTCATAAAAGGTGAGTACCGGGGCGGTGGCGAGTGCTGCTTTAAGGTCTTGGAATGCTGTGTTCTGTGCAGGTCCCCACAGCCACTCTGTCGTTGCTTTAAGCAGTCCATAAAGCGGCTGACCTACAGTGGACAGCTCTGGGACGTATTTTGCCAAATAGTTCACCATCCCGAGGAACCTCTTGAGTTCCGTCACGTTCTGGGGCTGAGGAAAGTTCTCTATTCCGGCCACTTTGTCCGGGTCAGGTCTGATGCCTGCCTCGTTGATGATATGACCAAGGAAGCGGACTTGTTTCTGTTTGAACTTGCATTTCGCTTGGTTCAGTTTGAGACCTGCTGTTTCAATGACCCCCAGCACCTCTGCTAGGCGCCGGTCATGGATTTCCTCAGTCTCTCCATGTATAAGGATGTCATCCATGTACACCTCTGTGCCCTCTAGCCCGGTCAGAGTTTCCGCCATCTTTCTCTGGAAAATCTCTGGAGCACTCGTTATACCAAATGGAAGGCGGCAGAAAGCATACCTCCCAAATGGGGTGATGAAAGTGGTGAGCCCCCTGCTGTCTTCATGCAAGGGGATCTGGTAAAACCCACTTGCTGCATCCAACGTTGTGAAGAACTTTGACCCTGCGAGCCTTGGCATTATTTCCTCCATAGTGGGCAGCACGTATTTCTCACGTTTCACCGCTCGATTCAGCCTCCTGAGGTCAGCGCAGCAGCGAACCTCTTTCTTGTTCGGTTTCAGCACCGGCACCATAGCGGCGCACCATTCTGTGGGCTGAGTCACTTTTTCAATAATGCCCTCATTTTCCATGCGCTGCAGTTCTTTCTTAACCAGTGGTACAAGTGGCAGTGGTATCCGTCTGGCTGTATGCACCGCGTATGGCTGGGCACCCTCCACCAGAGCTATTTTCACTGGGTCTGTTTTCAGCAGTCCACTTGAACCGAAAACTCCACTGACCTCATTCATCCGCTTCACTAGACCCATCTCCACTGCCTCTGGACGACTCAGCAGACAGCTGCCTCTCCCCTTGATCACATGCACTGGAAAGGAGTATTGTTTCTCCTTGTAGTTGGTTGTGGCTTGAAACTGTCCTATGCAGCTGATGTTTCCACCTGGGCTTATGAAGCATGTGTCAGGAGGTCCCAGTTTTATGTTTGGCTTCAGCTTTTTAAATGTCCCTTGGTTGATAACAGTAGCGTCAGCCCCCGTGTCAATTTTAAAGGTTATTGGTACATCACTTATTGTTAAACTAACAGTCCAATCTTCCTGACTGCTCTCTTTGCCAACTTCTCCCAGAAAGTACAGCTGTTTAACCTCTTCAGTGACTTCTCTCACCGCTTTAGAGTGACATACACGCTCCCAATGTCCCTTTTTATGACACTTGTTGCACTTACTGTTCGTTGCAGGACACTTCCGCTCATCGGTGTGCTGCGTCTTGCCGCACCTCCCGCATTCATCTACTTTGTTGGTTGCCGGACTGCCGCCACCATGACGCTGTCCGCCCTTTTTGTTTTGGCGTTCGTCCCGCCATCGGACAACATTGACGTTAGCCAGCTGGGCCTCTGGTTGGTTAGCTTGGAGGCTGAGCTCCTTTGTTATTGCCTCCGCCTGGCGCACTTGTTCAATGACTTTCACCAGAGTAAGGTCCGCTGTGAGCTGGAACTGACGGGAGAGCACCTTATCTTTTATGCCCACTACCAGACGATCTCTGATATGTTCATCCCTCTTGTCCCCAAACTCACAGTGTTCAGACAGCTCATACAATGTCCGGATGTACATCTCCGCTGTCTCTCCTGGCTGCTGGCTACGTTGATAGAAGCACGCCCTCTCATGTATGATGTTACGGCGGGGAATAAAGTAGTCGTCGAACCTTTTCAGTACGATATCATAGTCCACTTTATCACCCTCCGCCGCGAAGTCAAACGAGCTGAATATCTTTTCAGCCTCGCTGCCCATTGCATAAATCAGCGAACTCACTTGAATCTCCCCGTCGTCTTTATCCAGCTTTGTCGCGAGCCTGAAGCGCGAAAACCGTTGTTTCCACTCCCGCCATTCAACGGGGCAGTCAAACTTGAATTCACTCGGCGGATTAAACTTCGGCATGACCACTCGTGTTCCGATACACAGACTATTCTGACACCATGTAATGTCCGTAGACGCCTTGTCTTACTGACATAAGAATAATTCAAGAACGAGCCGACTTCGTAGGTTCTTAACTGCGTAGCTTTTACTAGCGTTCATCCGACATACAACCTTCATAACATGCGCTCCTAACTTCCTGTATACGTCACACGCACTGCACGTACACCCGTGAGTAGGTCAAGTTAAACACGTGACCTTTCATTCATTACAGACAGGTTAGCAGGTTTTAATTAGAGCTAATCTGGAGCTAAAGTACAACTAGCTAGCTACACGAGGGTGCAATGACGATGTGTGTGTGTGCGTGTGTGTGTGTGTGTGTGTGTGTGTGTGTGTGTGTGTGTGTGTGTGTGTGTGTGTGTGTGTATCCATTAGTCCATTAGTACTGTTTTCAAAGCAGCTGTCCTCATTACTAACACTTGAAGCCATAAAAATGTAGCTAGCAGCTGAGAGAGATGTATGGGTGTCTTGGCTGGGAGTGTGTCTGAGTAAGATAGATATAGATATAGATATAAATAAATTGATTGTATTTTACATGGTGCTTTTCTATTTGCAACAGACACTCAAAGCACTTTGCAATCATTCAAACATTCTCTTCCAGCTTAAAAACAGCTACAACCACTTACTCTCAGAACAAGATCTGTGGCACCACTGATGCTTGAAAAATGTGTTTTGCTTTTAACTCACTCCTCAATCCACCTCCTCCCCCGGCCTCCACTCTGCTCACTCCTGACATGCTCGCCTTGTACTTTACTGATCAGGTTTCCGCCATCAGTAACCAGTACTCTGAACCTGACCAACTCTCTCTGCTGCTGCCAGCTAACAGTGCCTCACTCAGCTCATTCTCCCCCCTGACCGAGGAGCAAGTCTCCACGCTTCTGCTGGACTCTCATCCCACTACTTGTCCGCTGGACCCGATACCATCCAATCTTCTACAGACCATTCCCCCCAAACTTAACCTCGCACCTCGCAATCACACACATCAACTCCTCGCTTACAACAGGTGTGTTACCCACTACACTCAACCCAGCCCAGGTTGAACACCACAGACCAGTTTATCTTCTACCCTTTCTGTCAAAAATACTTGAGCGCACAGTCTTAAACCAAGTCTGTGATTTCCTTTATGAGAACAATCAGTATGATCCGAATCAGTCTGGCTTTAAGCGGGGTCACTCTACCGAGACTGCGCTCCTGTCAGTAATAGAATCATTGCTTTCTGATAGAGCTGCTGGTCAGTCCTCAGCTTTATTGCTGTTAGATCTGTCAGCTGCCTTTGACATGGTTAACCACCAAATCCACCTCTCCACATTCACTGAGCTTGGTATTTCAGGATCTGCCCTCCGCTGGTTTATGTCCTACCTCTCAGGGAGATCTTTTAGAGTATCTTGGAGGGGAGAAATGTCCAAACCGCACGGCTTATCCACAGGGGTACCGCAAGGGTCAGTTCTCGGTCCCCTTCTCTTTTCAATATACACCACCTCACTTGGTTCAATCATCTGCTCCCGTGGTTTCTCATACCATTGCTATGCTGACGATACCCAGCTCTTCCTATCAAAAAGCGAGAGGCGTTGGGGCGTCCGGGTGGCGTAGCGGCCTATTCTGTTGCCTATCAATACGGGGATCGCCAGTTCAAATCCTTGTGTTACCCCCGACTTGGTCGGGTGTCCCTACAGACACAATTGGCCATGTCTGCGGGTGGGAAGTCGGATGTACTCACATCCGTGTCCTGGTCGCTGCACTAGCGCGTCCTCTGGTCGGTCGGGGCACCTGTTCGGGGGGAAGGGGGAACTGGGGGGAATAGCGTGATCCTCCTATGCGCTACTTCCCCCTGGAAAAACTCCTCACTGTCAGTGAAAAGAAGCAGCAGGCATGTATCGCCATGTATCGGAGGAGGCATGTGGTAGTCTGCACCCCTCAGCGGTTCGGCACAGGGGGTGGAGCAGCAACGGTACGGCTCAAAAGAGCGGGGTAATTGGCCAAGTACCATTGGGAGTAAAAGGGGGGGGGATACACTATCGGGAAAAAATCGTAAATTTGTGTGACTTGGTTTCAGCGAAAGGACTGGCTAACAGCAAGTGTAGCTAAGAATTCACCATGCTTGCTTTTTGATGGAGACACAGCTTGGACCCCACAAGGAATTGTGGATTTCAAACATTTATCCAACAAAATTAGGAAACGTGTGTGCATGTGTGTTAGAGAGAGAGAGAGAGAGAGAGAGAGAGAGAGAGAGACATGCAGAGAGTTTTTTGGCATCAGGCTATTCTTGTGGCTCCTTCTCTACAGTGTTGTTGCAGAGCACCTGCTATAACAAGGTATATAGTGTCATTGTTGTAACCTGGTATCACGGATGTGATGCAGCTGCAGGGTGAACTATTCATGGGTACAATGCATTTGTTAGCCCACCGGCCCAAAATCACCACCAGCCGTCACTGCTGAAGAGGAACAGTTGGGAAAGAGAAAAGAGACTAACAGACAATTTGTGCGGTTAAGGGTGATAGACTCATATGCACAATCTGATATCGCCAGGTTGGTGTTGTTCCCATGACATGATAATTAATGTTTCTCCAGGACCATCATTGCAACGGACCAATCACGTTGTGATGTCGTGTCTTTGCGACACGGGGAAAAATACCAAAGCTAACCTATCCCAATATAACCTCAACCTAACCCTAATCTTAACCTAACACTTACCTTACCCTAACCTTGACCTATTCCCATAACCTTCTTTTTCCTGAGTCACAAAGGCACAACAGTACAACCACGTGATTGGTCAGTTGCAATGATGGTCCTACAGCAACATTAATTATGATGTCATAGTAACAACCCCAATACGGTGACATCAGATACACTTGACTCATATAGTCGATAATATGGACAGAATCATAATCATAAAGATTACTCCTCTTGGTTAGGACTTGTAGGATGAATGGTACTTCCTGTTCTTTTCTAAATTAGCTTCAGTGAGCAAAAGTGGATGTGGCCAGCATTTTGGAATCAATAAATAGACAGAATACCAGCAGCCATACCAACATGTACCCTCGCTCTGCCAAATGACGGAAGCTAAGCAGGTGTGGGCTGGGCTAGTACTTGGATGAGAGACCTCCTGGGAAAAGAATTTCTGCCGGAAGTGGTGTTGGTGGGCCAGTAGAGGACAGTCTTCCCTCTGGTCCTAATAATAACAACAAATATCAATGCCCCAGTGCAGTGACGGGGACACTGTGCTGTAGGAGACGCCGTCCTTCGTATGAGACGTTAAACCGAGGTCCTGACTCACTGTGGTCATTAAAGATCCAATGGCACTTATAAAGAGTAGGGGGTCCCCCGGTGTCCTGGCAAAATTCCCAACCTGGCTCTCTCCATCTGGCCACCAAATCATCCCGCCATGTAATTGGCTCAGTGATTCCTCCCTCTCCACCTCAAGCTGATGTGTGGTGAGCGTTCTGGTGCGAAATGGCTGCTGTGCATCACCCAGGTGGTGGTTGAAATGAGTTACCCCCTTCTCTGTGATGCGCCTTGGGTGTCTAGATAAAATGCTATATAAATGTAATGATTATTATTATTATTACAGAATGAAAATGGCTATCTTGTGAAGTTTATTGAAGAATGACGTCATTATGGGGAGAACACCAAGTTGACAAGTTGCATACCACCTTCTTTTCAAAATGGCTTAACGCTTAAGTCTCTGTGGCGTAGACATAGCATGAACAATTGATTTCATTTTCTTATGTGATGTCATTTTTTCATTCTCAGTTGCTGGAAGGGTTCTAACTGTTCAACTGTGGCGTGTTTTGTGACTCGTTTACAGGTAACACTTCCCAGTCAAAGACCGGCAGTCAAGTGTGAAGAATGTGTGCAAGTTTTATTAATGTGTAAAGCCTCACATCAAATTTTTAAAAAATTACACAAAAATGGTCCATTTTAGAGGTTCTTTTCTGGAAATTCTTTCCTGGGAGGGGATGCCCCCAGACCCCCCACAAGCCTTTCATGATTAATAAGGGACAGTAATAGGCAATGCTAAGATTACTATTGCAACAACACATCATCAATAGGGTAAAACCAACCTGTCTCACAGTGGTCTAAACCCAGCTCACATTCCCTATTAGTGTCCAGCCAACTCCCCAGAACGCTACCGCATCCCAGATCCATGGACCGAGACCCGGGACCTATCTATCAGAATTAGATATCCCGCTGTCCGTCAAGTCCATGAAAACTAAATAATGAAGACCCACATGATGTGGGTATAGATGAGGTTGGGTTGGCATAGAGGGAAAACACAGGACAGAAGAGGTGGCCATCCATCCATTATCCACACCACTAATCCCAACCGGGGTCGCGGGATGCTGGAGCCTATCCCAGCAGTCATTGGGTGGCAGGCGGGGAGACACCCTGTACAGGCCGCCAGTCCATCACAGGGCCCACACACACACACACACACACACACACACACAGGGACAATTTAGTATGGCCTATTCACCTGACCTGCATGTCTTTGGACTGTGGGAGGAAACCGGAGCACCCGGAGGAAACCCACGCAGACACGGGGAGAACATGCGAAGGCCACACAGAGGACGACCCGGGATGACCCCCCAAGGTTGAACTACCCCAGGGTTCAAACCCAGGACCTTCTTGCTGTGAGGCAACCGCGCTAACCACCGCGCCACCCCATAAGAGGTGTGTTGTATGAATTTACAATGAGCGGGTCTGAAGACATAACCAGCAGGTCACGTTGCAAGGACGCGAACTGAGGCCATACCCGAACTAACTGATAAACTTGAAAACAGATCGTGTTTGGCCCTTTCCACTGGCCCTCAACCGCTGAGAACGTACCTTTGTGAAAATGCTCTCCAAAGCGGATGAATCTGAAAATGCCGTTGTTGCACTGACCTGATTTTGACATGAAAACAACATTTTCCAATTTCTCCGAATTAGTATGGACACGGCCTAAGAGGCCTATCAAGTGAGTCATGTTCCCTGTGCACACTTTCGCTGTTCTCCTTGGTTCGCTGAGCCTTTGGACAGCAGCCAGGCCAGTAAAACATGCTGTTCTGCCCGGCCTTGAGAGAGACAGCAATTACTCTATGGTTACTCGGTGCCTGTGGGAAATCCTTTACATTTGCGATTGGTATTATCTGGGAGAGCTAAACGAGCGCTCCAACGTTAACCCGCACAATCAAACCCCCGAGGCCCCGAGTCGCTCGGCGCGTAACATTTTCTTCTGTGGTGGCTGAAGCCCGTAGCGCCGTCACTAATGAAGACCAGGTGAGCATCCATCAAATGCTCCGATGCAAGGGTCGCAGGGGGGTCGTAGGGAAAGGTCACCGAGCCGAGCGGGGGGGGGGGCGGGGGCTGCTGGGGCCGAGCGGGCTGAAACAACGGGGGTCGGGTTTCAATTAAATCACGGCTCGAAAGTGTCACGGGGGGATATATGAACGGCTCACCGGGCCGCTCCGGGATGAAGACTCCCGATCCATCTTTCAATTCCGAGCTCAAAGGAACTCAAGAGACAACTCATATCTCTATCAAACGCTGCCGTGACCCCCCCCCTCGCTCTTTTGTCTGTGTGGCTCTTTTAGGTCTCTCACACTCCATCAATCCAAGACATGCGTCCTTCCTTTCCGTCTCCTCACCTCTCATTACACAAAGGACACGGCGTGGCCTTTGGCTCCCTGCAGGTTTTCACACCGGCTCCATAAAAGCTATATTAAACCTCTATTAAAGCCTCCTGCACCCCTTGCTTCCTATTCAACACCTTCGCCCCATCTGCAGTTCCCCTGTAAGGGAGATGGGTTACTGGACGTGGACGGAGTTATGGGGCCCTGGTTTGCGTTATTTCTCCATATCGCCTCGATCAAATCGAACATCTGTCCCACATCTAATTTCTCCGTGTCTATGCGTGCTCATCTGTCCCCGTTTTATATTTTCATGCATGTGCAACAGAAGGCGGGGGGACAAAAGAGGGACAGAAATCGAGAAAAGACAGAAAGAGGGACGGCAGCAAAGGGGATGTGTTGACGTGTAAACAGGAGGTCTCCTCTGAAGAATCGGGTCCAGCGCTGGTAGTCACACATGGGGACCAGATGGCGGACAGACAGGCCTGATGAAGAGGATGATGGTGGGGCTGACCTGTCGACATGCCGTGACATTATTCTTCCTCTCGGTGTTAGGGGGTCTGGTCTGGGGATCGGCCTGCAGAGTGGCGTGCACCACGTCCTCGCTGAAGTAACCTGGATTGTTGTTGTTGTTGTCACCATTCAGAGGCCATCACAGATAATTGTGCCTCGTGTGCTCATATAATTTACAACAAACTGGGGTCTGTGTCGATAATCAAGGACAGGACGAATTCATATTTAGGAAATAATTGTTAGCACCTAGGCATTTCCACTGCACTGTAAAAAAAAACATCTGTAGATTTTAGGGTGGAAAACTGTTAAACCACCAGCACCAAAGTTATAGGATTCATAGTAAATGTTGAATCAACTTTTTTACTGGAGATTTTTTTTCACGTTTTATTGACAAAAAAAAAAGCATTGTTTTCAAAAAGGATTTTCTGAACTCACTGGATATGACGTATTATATATATATATATATATATATATATATATATATATATATATATATATATATATATATATATATATATATACACTACCGTTCAAAAGTTTGGGATCACCCAAACAATTTCGTGTTTTCCATGAAAAGTCACACTTATTCACCACCATATGTTGTGAAATGAATAGAAAATAGAGTCAAGACATTGACAAGGTTAGAGATAATGATTTGTATTTGAAATAAGATTTTTTTTACATCAAACTTTGCTTTCGTCAAAGAATCCTCCATTTGCAGCAATTACAGCATTGCAGACCTTTGGCATTCTAGCTGTTAATTTGTTGAGGTAATCTGGAGAAATTGCACCCCACGCTTCCAGAAGCAGCTCCCACAAGTTGGATTGGTTGGATGGGCACTTCTTTGAGCAGATTGAGTTTCTGGAGCATCACATTTGTGGGGTCAATTAAACGCTCAAAATGGCCAGAAAAAGAGAACTTTCATCTGAAACTCGACAGTCTATTCTTGTTCTTAGAAATGAAGGCTATTCCATGCGAGAAATTGCTAAGAAATTGAAGATTTCCTACACCGGTGTGTACTACTCCCTTCAGAGGACAGCACAAACAGGCTCTAACAGGTACTATTTAATGAAGATGCCAGTTGGGGACCTGTGAGGCGTCTGTTTCTCAAACTAGAGACTCTAATGTACTTATCTTCTTGCTCAGTTGTGCAACGCGGCCTCCCACTTCTTTTTCTACTCTGGTTAGAGCCTGTTTGTGCTGTCCTCTGAAGGGAGTAGTACACACCGGTGTAGGAAATCTTCAATTTCTTAGCAATTTCTCGCATGGAATAGCCTTCATTTCTAAGAACAAGAATAGACTGTCGAGTTTCAGATGAAAGTTCTCTTTTTCTGGCCATTTTGAGCGTTTAATTGACCCCACAAATGTGATGCTCCAGAAACTCAATCTGCTCAAAGAAGTGCCCATCCAACCAATCCAACTTGTGGGAGCTGCTTCTGGAAGCGTGGGGTGCAATTTCTCCAGATTACCTCAACAAATTAACAGCTAGAATGCCAAAGGTCTGCAATGCTGTAATTGCTGCAAATGGAGGATTCTTTGACGAAAGCAAAGTTTGATGT
This sequence comes from Lampris incognitus, assembly GCF_029633865.1. Classification (NCBI taxonomy): domain Eukaryota; kingdom Metazoa; phylum Chordata; class Actinopteri; order Lampriformes; family Lampridae; genus Lampris; species Lampris incognitus. Next base: position 89,410,409 of record NC_079212.1, on the reverse strand, counting down.
AAAAAAAATCTTATTTCAAATACAAATCATTATTTCTAACCTTGTCAATGTCTTGACTCTATTTTCTATTCATTTCACAACATATGGTGGTGAATAAGTGTGACTTTTCATGGAAAACACAAAATTGTTTGGGTGATCCCAAACTTTTGAACGGTAGTGTATATATATATATATATATATATATATATATATACAGTGGTGTGAAAAAGTGTTTGCCCCCTTCCTGATTTCTTATTTTTTTGCATTTTTGTCACACTTAAATGTTTCAGATCATCAAAAAAATTTAAATATTAGACAAAGATAACACAAGTAAACACAAAATGCAGTTTTTAAATGAAGGTTTTTATTATTAAGGGAAAAGAAAAATCCAAACCTACATGGCCCTGTGTGAAAAAGTGATTGCCCCCCCCCTGTTAAAACATAGATTAAGTGTGGTTTATCACATCTTTGGAAAGCTGAGTTAAATTTCTCTAGCCATACCCAGGCCTGATTACTGCCACACCTCTTCTCAATCAAGAAATCACTTAAATAGGACCTGCCTGACAAAGTGAAGTAGACCAAAAGGTCCTCAAAAGCTAGATATCATGCTGCGATCCAAAGAAATTCAGGAACAAATGAGAAACAAAGTAACTGAAATCTATCAGTCTGGAAAAGGTTATAAAGCCATTTCTAAAGCTTTGGGACTCCAGCGAACCACAGTGAGAGCCATTATCCACAAATGGCGAAAACATGGAACAGTGGTGAACCCTCCCAGGAGTGGCCGGCCGACCAAAATTATCCCAAGAGCGCAGCGACGACTTATCCAAGAGGTCACAGAAGACCCCACAACAACATCCAAAGAACTGCAGGCCTCACTTGCCTTAGTTAAGGTCAGTGTTCATGACTCCACCATAAGAAAGAGACTGGGCAAAAATGGCCTGCATGGCAGAGTTCCAAGATGAAAACCACTGCTGAGCAAAAAGAACATAAAGGCTCATCTCAGTTTTGCCAGAAAACATCTTGATGATCCCCAAGACTTTTGGGAAAATACTCTGTGGACTGACGAGACAAAAGTTGAACTTTTTGGAAGGTGTGTGTCCCATTACATCTGGCGTAAAAGTAACACAACATTTCAGAAAAGGAACATCATACCAACAGTAAAATATGGCGGTGGTAGTGTGATGGTCTGGGGCTGTTTTGCTGCTTCAGGACCTGGAAGATTTGCTTTGGTAAATGGAACCATGAATTCTGCTGTCTACCAAAAAATCCTGAAGGAGAATGTCCGGCCATCTGTTCGTGACCTCAAGCTGAAGCGCACTTGGGTTCTGCAGCAGGACAATGATCCAAAACACACCAGCAAGTCCACCTCTGAATGGCTTAAGAAAAACAAAATTAAGACTTTGGAGTGGCCTAGTCAAAGTCCTGACCTGAATCCGATTGAGATGCTGTGGCATGACCTTAAAAAGGCGGTTCATGCTCGAAAACCCTCCAATGTGGCTGAATTACAACAATTCTGCAAAGATGAGTCGGCCAAAATTCCTCCACAGCGCTGTAAAAGACTCATTGCCAGTTATCGCAAACGCTTGATTGCAGTTGTTGCTGCTAAGGGTGGCCCAACCAGTTATTAGGTTTAGGGGGCAATCCCTTTTTCACACAGGGCCATGTAGCTTTGGATTTTGTTTTCCCTTATTAATAAAAATCTTCATTTAAAAACTGCATTTTGTGTTTACTTGTGTTATCTTTGTCTAATATTTACATTTGTTTGATGATCTGAAACATTTAAGTGTGACAAACATGCAAAAAAATAAGAAATCAGGAAGGGGGCAAACACTTTTTCACACCACTGTATATATATACATATATATACTATGTATGGCAGAATGGTGACGCAGTGGCTAATGCAGTCGCCTCACAGCAAGAAGGTCCTGGGTTCGAGCCCCGGGGTAGTCCAACTTTGGGGGTCGTCCCGGGCCGTCCTCTGTGTGGAGTTTGCATGTTTTCCCCGTGTCTGTGTGGGTTTCCTCCGGGTGCTCCGGTTTCCTCCCACAGTCCAAAGACATGTAGGTCAGGTGACTCGCCGTACTAAATTGTCCCTAGGTGTGAATGTGTGGGCCCTGTGATGGACCGGCGGCCTGTCCAGGGTGTCTCCCCGCCTGCCGCCCAATGGCTGCTGGGATTGGCTCCAGCATCCCCGCCACCGAAATTCGGATAAGCCGCTCGGATAATGGATGGATGGATAAAAAACAGGTTCTGACCATGCTTATGGCCATTAAAGTCATGAACTTTGTTCTGCAGAGCAAACTGCAGGGTGTTGGGTAAGCCCTGCCGTGGTACACCAACGTAACTGTACAGTCCTGTTATAATCTGAGAGGACTAGCAGGAAGTGGGATGAGTCACATGCCTCATTGCAGAGTTAGTGTGACTCTGATCTTCGCACAAAGCAACAGTGTGTATTACCATCTTCAGGCTCCTGAGCTTTATCATGCTATATAATGCTCTGGCCTTTAACTAAACCTGTGCAAGTATTTGTGCTCATGGATCTATAATAATAATAATCATCATCATCATCACCATCATCATCATTATAATAATAAATAATTAATAAGTTTACTTTATGAAAGCTGTACCTCAGTGTTCACAGTACGGTGATGTGTCGGACTCCGATGAGATAATGTTAATCCAGTGAGTCAAGTAAATTCTCTACGAGACAGTACGGGCCTGTTTCAGGCCATAGATACGTATCAGACTGACGTGCCTCTTTAGCTAACTAACACATGAACATGTTCACACCGTCGTTAGCTATCCTTCCAGGCTCCTTGTTAGACACGAGGCTGTGGCAGACTGTCTCAGGTTGTAGTTGTACACGTTACACGCTGTAGCCTAACACAACGGTTCTCCACCTTTCTGGGCCCAAAAGTCAAACCAGAGTCACAAGGCACACCAACTCACGGCACGGTGATCCATCATGCAGACTGTCTCAGCCTCGTGTCTTCAAAGTCCACCTGGACAATAAAGGGAATAACAGCAACCACTTCATGTACTTTGTACCAGTGTTAAAGCTTCACCGAAATATAGTTTTAACATTACTTATTACTTAAATTGTCATGCCTTTTCTACTGTCTCTTTCTACTAAAGAAAAAACAAAAAAGGGTAACACTTTAGTATGGGGAACATAGTCACCATTAATTAGGTGCTTATTAGCATGCAAATTAGCAACATATTGGCTCTTAATTGGTCATTATTACATACTCATTAATGCCTTATTCTGCATGGCCTTATTATACAACCAGTAAGCCATTAACTATGAGTTTTCCCTCTATAACCTCAGAATTATTGCTTATTAGTAGTACCATCTCAATATACTTTGCTTAGTATGGCCTTTATAAGGTGGTAGTACCACAAGAAGAGTTATTCTCCCTTACTAACACTTAATGAATATGGTCGGTTCTTACATAACAAAACACAAAACTACAAGTGTTCATAGTGTTAAATTACTCTAAATTAAGTTTTTGTTACTTAGAATATGTTCCCCATACTAAAGTGACATCTTGATCATTACTAATTCACTAGTAATTAAGTTTTTTTACTTAGAATATGTTCCCGATACTAAAGTGTTACCCAAAAAAGTATAAAAACTAGAATTCAATTTTTCTATTTTACTCTCAAGCTCCTCCTCCTGGTCTTTTTTCCCCTGTGATATTCATGACGTCATCAGACACTCCTTTACCTACAGCCAATCAGATCAAATCATCAAAACTATGAAACCCCGCCCACCCCGACTGTCAACCCCTGCTTTTACTTGTCACTCAAAGTTCAGCTCATGAATATTAATGAGGGCTAGACCCCTCCCGCACAGTCACTGAGACGACTGAGGACAGTTTTGGATAAAGATATAGAAAACCTCCACAATATTTGTACTTTACAAATAAGAAGAAAAGGTTGCTGAATATTTTACTACGCTGTGTTCAAGGTTTTAAAATATGAAAAGTTGAATTTGATTACCGTCCGACTTTAACAGCTGGAAAAACATTGCTTTTCCCACATTTATTTTGCTCCAAATTTAACCATTTATAAACTATAATAATCTGATACATGTAATGACTCAGTTGGCTCACATTTATTGTGAAATTTAGGAAAATTTTTGCATAACCATGCAGCATGAAGTCAGTTCAACCTGTCCAACACACAGATCAGCATCGGGCAGCTAATGAGCTAACATGAGTGAGTCAAACCAATGTTTGACTCACTCACTTGGCCCAACTAACTAAAAATATGCACCCAATTACGATACTTTCTTCCCCTACTAAAATCTTCTCCTGACAAGAACAGGCGCATAAGATTAAATCAAATTAAAGCCATTTTATAGACCAAAGAAAACTATCTCAGATTGCCTCAAATGTCATGTTTAGGTTGTTATTACAGGTATTCCCCCTACCCGACACACTGCCAAATGATTAAATCTGACAGGCAGCAATGACGTCACTCATCAAAACACACGTAGGCCGTTTTATAAGTCAGTACAAGAGCTTGCAAGACAAGTGTGCTACACATGATTCAGATTTGATAAGAATGGCAATAATATGATTATTACTAGAAGAATCCCGCTACAATGTAGCGGTTTGCTAGAAGAACCCCGCTACAATGTAGCAGTTTGCTAGAAGAATCCCGCTACAATGTAGCGGTTTGGTTATCCACCCGTCTAAATCTCCCTCCTCTTCATCCTGCCAGCTAACCGCCTTCTCCCTGCCCCTAAACCCCCCCCCCACTCCAACTCCCTCCCCCCAAATGCTCAGAATCATCTGAAATGCCGAGAAAAGTGGTTTTTAGCCATTTTTAGAAAAATGCATATTTTGCATATCTATGCATAATTATGCATACTTTTAATTTTCTGGGATTTTTCCCCTTACTCTCTGGGACAATACCTACCACCTCCAAAAAGAATTAGGATCATAAGTGCTTTAGTTTTCGGTCCCGCTATCTACACTAACACCACACACACACACACTAACACCACACGCACACACACACTACGAAAATATGGGAGTTGATGATAAGCCAATGTGTTGTATGATTTGGGGATGATACCAAGGCCTGTGACTGAACCATGCCTTGCTCATGTGCCATCAGACACTGCAGAAACACAACAGTGCAATGTCGACAACAGCACAGGCTGCACTTCCATGTGGAAGCAGTACGCATCTGATTACCACGTGCAGATATTGTCCAGTTGTTTGTATTTATATGAATCTCTTATGTGGATTAAAGAGGTGGTGTGTTCATATCACCCCCACCGCCTGTAACAGAATCATGATCCAGAGTTTACAGACTGTGAAAGAAGGGGTGTGGACACCTTAAAGGCACAAGACCGGGTCCAGACTACACAACATATTTGGCTTAAAAGACAATTGTTACGAATATCGGCAATCCAAAACAAAATCACAAAGCCCGATGCAATGCTATTTGGCCCTAGACAGGGAATATACATTAGCAGATTACCCGACTAAAATAAAAGCAACAAATCTGAGAAGCACACTGACGAAACACACACTCGGTGAGCACCGCTCAGCAATACAAACTGGCAGACACAGAAAACTTGGCTGCCAAGAGACAAATGTGTGTGTGTGTCAGCAGTGCAAACACAACGTAGTGGAGACAGAGCTGCACTTCTTAACACAGTGCAAAACCCTCCACTCAATCCGTGATGCTGCTTCCCAAATCTGAAGAAGAACACCCCAAACTCCATGCTCTACCAAGCCACAGTAAACTAGCCTGCTTACTGGGTGAAGACACAGAGCTGTACTATACTACACTATACTACACTATACTGTACTACACTATACTGTACTATACTATCCTACACTACACTACACTATACTGTACTATACTATACTATATTATACTGTACTGTACTATACTGTACTGTACTATACCATAATGTACTGTACTATACTACACTATACTAACCCAGCCACTGAGGATGCACAAGCCAGTGCATCCTTAGTGCCGGTCCCAAGCCCGGACAAATGGGGAGGGTTGCATCAGGAAGGGCATCCGGCGTAAAATCTTTGCCAAATCAAATATGCGGATCATAAATAAGACTTACATACCGGATCGGTCGAGGCCCGGGTTACCAACGACCGCCACCGGTACTGTTAACCAGCAGGGTGTCGGTGGAAACTATGCTACTGTTGGGCGAAGGAGAAGGAGAGGGGGAAAGCATGTCCAGAGGCAGCTAGAGAGGAGGAAGGGTAGGCATATGGAGGTGAGAGTTGGAACTTTGAATGTTGGCACTATGACTGGTAAAGGGAGAGAGCTGGCTGACATGATGGAAAGAAGAAAGGTAGGCATACTGTGTGTGCAAGAGACCAGGTGGAAGGGGAGTAAGGCCAGGAGTATCGGAGGTGGGTTCAAACTCTTCTACCATGGTGTGAATGGGAGGAGTAATGGGGTAGGGGTAATTCTGAAGGAAGAGTATGTCAAGAGCGTGCTGGAGGTGAAGAGAGTGTCAGACAGAGTGATGAGTATGAAGCTGGAAATTGAAGGTTTATTGCTGAATGTTATCAGCGCATATGCCCCGCAAGTTGGGTGTGAGATGGAGGAGAAAGAAGAATTCTGGAATGAGTTGGACGACATGGTGGAGAGGGTACCCAAGGAGGAGAGAGTGGTGATTGGAGCGGACTTCAATGGACATGTTGGTGAAGGGAACAGAGGTGATGAGGAAGTGATGGGAAGGTATGGAGTCAAGAAGAGAAATGTGGAAGGACAGATGGTGGTCGATTTTGCGAAAAGGATGGAAATGGCTGTGGTGAATACATATTTCAAGAAGAGGGAGGAACACAGGGTGACGTACAAGAGTGGAGGAAAGTGCACACAGGTGGACTATATCTTATGTAGAAGGCGCCATCTAAAAGGGACTGGAGACTGCAAGGTGGTGACAGGGGAGAACGTAGCTAGGCAGCATCGGATGGTGGTCTGTAGGATGATTTTGGAGTTCAAGAAGAGGAAGCGAGTGAAGACACAGCCGAAGATCAAATGGTGGAAGTTGAAGAAGGAAGACTGTTGTGTGGAGTTCAGGCAGGAGTTAAGACAGGCACTGGGTGGTAGTGAAGAGTTGCCAGATGGCTGGAAAACCACTGCAGAAATAGTGAGGGAGACAGCTAGGAAGGTACTTGGTGTGTCATCAGGACAGAGGAAGGAAGACAAGGAAACTTGGTGGAGGATTGAGGAAGTACAGCAAATTATACAGAGGAAAAGGTTGGCAAAGAAGAAGTGGGATAGTAAGAGAGATGAAGAAAGTAGACAGGAGTACAAGGAGATGCAGCGTAAAGCAAAGAGAGAGGTGGCAAAGGCAAAGGAAAAGGCTTATGGTGAGTTGTATGACAGATTAGACACTAAGGAAGGAGAAAAGGACTTGTACCGATTGGCTAGACAGAGGGACCAAGCTGCAAAGGATGTGCAGCAAGTTAGGGCGATCAAGGATAGAGATGGAAATGTGCTGACAAGCGAGGAGAGTGTGCTAAGAAGGTGGAAGGAATACTTTGAGGGGCTGATGAATGAAGAAAATGAGAGAGAGAGAGAGAAGGTTGGATGATGTAGGGATAGTGAATCAGGAAGTTCAGCGGATTAGCAAGGAGGAAGTGAGGGCAGCTATGAAGAGGATGAAGAGTGGAAAGGCAGTTGGTCCTGATGACATACCTGTGGAGGCATGGAGATGTTTAGGAGAGATGGCAGTGGAGTTTTTAACTAGATTGTTTAACACAATCCTGGAAAGTGAGAGGATGCCTGAGGAGTGGAGAAGAAGCATACTGGTACCGATTTTCAAGAACAAGGGCGATATGCAGAACTGTAACAACTACAGAGGTATAAAGTTGATCAGCCACAGCATGAAGATTTGGGAAAGAGTAATAGAAGCTAGGTTAAGAGGAGAGGTGACGATCAGCGAGCAGCAGTATGGTTTCATGCCACGAAAGAGCACCACAGATCCGATGTTTGCTTTGAGAATGTTGATTGAGAAGTATAGAGAAGGCCAGAAAGAGTTGCATTGTGTCTTTGTTGATTTAGAGAAAGCTTATGACAGAGTGCCGAGAGAGGAGGTGTGGTATTGTATGAGGAAGTCAGGAGTTGCAGAGAAGTATGTAGGAGTGGTGCAGGATACGTATGAGGGAAGTGTGACAATGGTGAGGTGTGCGGTTGGAATGACAGATGGGTTCAAGGTGGAGGTGGGATTACATCAAGGATCGGCTCTTAGCCCTTTCTTGTTTGCAATGGTGATGGACAGGTTAACGGACAAGATCAGGCAGGAGTCTCCATGGACGATGATGTTCGCGGATGACATTATGATCTGTAGCGAGAGTAGGGTGCAGGTTGAGGAGAGCCTGGAGAGGTGGAGGTATGCACTGGAGAGAAGAGGAATGAAAGTCAGTAGGAGCAAGACGGAATACCTATGCGTGAATGAGAGAGAGGACAGTGGAATGGTCAGGATGCAAGGAGTGGAGGTGACAAAGGCATTTGAGTTTAAATACTTGGGGTCAACTGTCCAAAGTAACGGGGAGTGCAGTAGAGAGGTGAAAAAGAGAGTGCAGGCAGGTTGGAGTGGGTGGAGAAGTGTGTCAGGAGTGATTTGCAACAGAAGGGTATCAGCAAGAGTTAAAGAGAAAGTTTACAAGATGGTTGTGAGACCAGCTATGTTATATGGTTTGGAGACAGTGGCACTGACGAAAAGACAGGAGGCGGAGCTGGAGGTGGCAGAGTTGAAGATGCTAAGATTTTCACTGGGAGTAACGAAGAAGGACAGGATTAGGAACGATTATATTAGAGGGACCGCTCAGGTTGGGCAGTTTGGAGACAAAGCAAGAGAGGCAAGATTGAGATGGCTTGGACATGTGTGGAGGAGAGATGCTGAGTATATTGGGAGAAGGATGCTGAATATGGAGCTGCCAGGGAAGAGGAGAAGAGGAAGGCCAAAGAGGAGGTTTATGGATGTGGTGAGGGAAGACATGCAGGTGGCTGGTGTGACAGAGGAAGACGCAGAAGACAGGAAGAAATGGAAACGGATGATCCGCTGTGGCGACCCCTAACGGGAACAGCCGAAAGTATTAGTAGACTATACTACACTATACTGTACTGTACTATACTACACTATACTGTACTACACTACACTATACTGTACTATACTATACTATACTACACTATACTGTACTATACTACACTATACTATACTGTACTATAATATACTATACTATACTACACTATACTGTACTATACTATACTGTACTATACTATATATTCTCACTTGCCACCATCTGAGGGACACTGAATGATACACATATTCACACACATATTTCCTACTTTTTACACAAAGAAGCCCAAGACCACAGTCAGACACACATGCACACACACTCAAGCCCACAGAGACTCATAAATGCACACGCACGCACACAGACAGATAGTCGTCCTAACTATCCTACTGCTTTAAATAATCCATCCATTATCCCAACCGCTTATCCTGCTCACGGGGATGCTGGAGCCTATCCCAGCAGTCGTTGGGCGGCAGGCGGGGAGACACTATGGATGGGCCATCACAGCCCCCTCTCACACACACAGACACACACACAGACACACACACACACACACACACACACACACACACACACACACACACACACAGGGACAATTTAGTACGGGTGAGTCACCTGACCTACATGTCTTTGGACTGTGGGAGGAAACCGGAGCACCCGGAGGAAACCCACGCAGACACGGGGAGAACATGCAAACTCCACACAGAGGACGACCCGGGACGACCCCCAAGGTTGGACTACCCCGGGGCTCGAACCCTGAACCTTCTTGCTGTGAGGCGACCACTGCGCCACCGTGCCGCCCTGCTTTAAATAAACTAAAATAAGATAAAATGAATAAAAGATAAGAATAACAGTTAAATAATAAATAATTAATAAGTACTACTGGTAACCAGTTACCACTCTGGTTTTTATACTGCACCTGTATATGTTCTGATTCCTTGTATCTGTCTATGTATAAGTACATGTTGGGTATATGTTCTGATTCCTTGTATCCGTCTATGTATAAGTACATGTTGGGTATATGTTCTGATTCCATGTATCCGTCTATGTATAAGTACACGTTGGGTATATGTTCTGATTCCTTGTATCCGTCTATGTATAAGTACATGTTGGGTATATGTTCTGATTCCTTGTATCCGTCTATGTATAAGTACACGTTGGGTATATGTTCTGATTCCTTGTATCTGTCTATGTATAAGTACACGTTGGGTATATGTTCTGATTCCTTGTATCCGTCTATGTATAAGTACACGTTGGGCATATGTTCTGATTCCTTGTATCCGTCTATGCATAAGTACATGTTGGGTATATGTTCTGATTCCTTGTATCCGTCTATGTATAAGTACGTGTTGCGTATATGTTCTGATTCCTTGTATCTGTCCATGTATAAGTACACGTTGGGTATATGTTCTGATTCCTTGTATCTGTCTATGTATAAGTACACGTTGAGCATATGTTCTGATTCCTTGTATCTGTCTATGTATAAATACACGTTGGGTATATGTTCTGATTCCTTGTATCTGTCTATGCATAAGTACATGTTGGGTATATGTTCTGATTCCTTGTATCCGTCTATGTATAAGTACGTGTTGGGTATATGTTCTGATTCCTTGTACCTGTCCATGTATAAGTACACGTTGGGTATATGTTCTGATTCCTTGTATCTGTCTATGTATAAGTACACGTTGAGCATATGTTCTGATTCCTTGTATCTGTCTATGTATAAATACATGTTGGGTATATGTTCTGATTCCTTCTATCTGTCTATGTATAAGTACACGTTGGGTATATGTTCTGATTCCTTGTATCTGTCTATGTATAACTACATGTTGGGTATATGTTCTGATTCCTTGTATCCGTCTATGTATAAGTACACGTTGGATATATGTTCTGATTCCTTGTATCCGTCTATGTATAAGTACATGTTGGGCATGTGTTCTGATTCCTTGTATCTGTCTATGTATAAGTACACATTGGGTATATGTTCTGATTCCTTGTATCTGTTTGGTGCCTATTTGTCATGCCAATAAAGCACTTTTGAATTTGAATTTGAGAGAGAGAGAGAGAGTACAGCTCTAGTGATACAAAACAGACTGGGCAATCAGAGCAGCCCTAAATTCTTTCAAGGGTAGAATTGGACTTTCAGTTTACAAAAATACTGGCTGATGCATGACGTGGCTATATCAGGGGAGAATTAGTGGGCTGGAGAGACTGAAAAATAACGTGTCCGTCTGCTTACGTCACAACTCCAGGGAGGGAGGGGGGGGATTACCCGGATCTGCGGCCAGCTAACGTTATCTGTGGAACGGACACTGTCTTCATCAGCCTCTTCAGACAACGCGGAGCGCAGCAGACGTGCAGGGCACAGCCACGCCGGGGCGGCTCAGCAGAAACAAACTGCTGGCCAAACACCCGACCCACGGGGTGGACGCCAATGACGTGGCAGACATTTCGGGGTGGCATCTGGGGGTCGCCAATCAGATTGCAGGAGTGGCCGGCCGCCGCCCTTTAAATTCGCGTATGCCGCTTCCTCCTGCACACTGTGCGGTTTGGGCCGTCTCAGACGAAAGATGACGAATCGTGGCGATATCTTTGGTCGTGGCTCCAGAAACGGCGGTCCTACGTCGCACTGTGAGACCGGTTCAAAGACGGCCGCTATTACGGTCCCGCGACCGAAGATAACCTGGGACAAAAGTCGGACAGTGTCAGAAATGTAGGACGACCGTCTCACAGTGTGACGTCAGAGCCCTAGAAAGAGAGAGTTGCGCCAATGGGGGTCAGACCGCGAGAGGGTCACGTGGTTCGTGTAGCCGCCGAATAGTTCCAAGCGAAGCTTGGCGGGACATTTAAATTAACTGCTTAGCCGCGATTTCCGGTAACTACTGTAAACTACTAATAAGACACATTAGCCCCTAGCTAACGGGTCTGACCATTTAGCCGAGCGGTTAGCGATGTCGCCTTGTGGTGCAGTACACCCCGTATCGAATCCCGCACCGGGCAAGAAAATAATCGGTTACACAACCAATAGAAAAGCAGCAGGAAATGGCGCACTGATCAACGCGACGCAGAATCTTTGCTGGCGCTAAACACAAACAAACAGCCTGTTAGAATCTGTGACCCAAATGCGACGGATTCAACAAAACGAGCAAAACGAACTAAGGCGACTATTGAAAGGACCCGATTCCTGCTTGGCGTCGCGTGATTTTTTTCGTACCCGTTTTCCGGGAAATCTGCCTCTGATTGGCTAGTACCTCGTTGCCTCCGTTGATTAGGTTGGTTAAGGTTAGGGTTAGGGATAGCCAATCAGAGATAGAGTAGGGGCGGGTCTTCCCGGAATCCAGGTGAACGCTCTCTCAACAAGTACTTAGCCAAGCAGAGGCGGAGTTCCCGGAAAACGGGTACGAAAAAAATCACGCGTTGGGCTTCATGTTGCTCTACCAGCGGCTCAGATTGATTACGTACGCTGATGCGGCACACACGCTGATGACGTTTTTATGGGCTTGCGTGGTAGCCTGCGATTCAGTAGGCGTTATCGTACAGTCTGCATACGTCAAACCTGATGTCGTACCCAAGTTTATTAGATCCATATCGCACAGTGTGGCTTGCAGTAAACTTACAGGACTGCTAAAGTCTCACAGTGGGTAGGAGCCTGTGATACAGTGTGATCGAGCAGTGATCAGAGGAAATGCCCCCTCATCCAGGCACCCTACATGTGGTACTGACTGAGAGACTGCTCACAGCTGCGGTCTCACAGCACTCGACCTGTATGAAGCGTTATGCATGTTGATACGGCCAAGACTCCATCCAGCTGATCTTAGGTTGTGTGCCTATAGTCAGTAGGAGTTTGGATATGACAATGGCCTCTTGTGAACAGTAAAAACTGTAGTGTGGAAATCAGTTTCTTAGGCATTAAGAGATGCCATCCTTTCCTAGGATGGAATTTGACTCCGTCTTCCAGCTCGATAGACCAAGGTACTGTATCCTGACCTTGCAGTCGATTCAGCTTAGTTGTTGATTCAATCTGACGATCAACCGATCAGTACTTTAGTTGAATCAACTAAGTAGAACTTAGCTGGTGGCGACCTCTAGGAAAAACACATTAACAGAATCAGTGTGTTTTTCCTAGAGGTCGCCACCAACTCAGTAGGAGCGAAGGGTTAAAAGGGGAGGAATTAGAGGGCAGAGGTGAGGCGCAAAACACGGTTTTCTGTTCCAGGTTTAATGCCTTGCTACAACAATAAAAGAGACGAGTCTTTCTAACAAGATCAAGAAGAGGTTGATTTGAGACTTAAAAAAAAAAGGTGGAGGGTGTAATTCTAAAAAAAAATGGGGCAGAAGTGAGTGAGAAATTGGTGATATAAGGATTAGATTTAAGGGCTATACAACAGCTCTCCTGCAACCTGAGCTCCCTCCGTTTGTGTCGGGGGTAAGTCTGTCTGGGTCTCGGTGGGGAAGAGGGTTTAGGGTGGGGGGTTGGGGTAGGGGGATGGGCTGGGGGGAGGTTGCATACACACTACAGAGAAGTTGGACAGGCTGTCAGCCGAGTGTGCAGCAGAGCATTGGCCAAGTCCTCCCTCCGGGGTCTGGAGGACGGAGAGAGAGAGAGAGCGAGAGAGAGGAGTGAAGGATGGAAGAGCGGGTGAGTCGTCCGTTGAGGTTTGAGACACGGTTTCCTGTGTGTGTTTAATGTGCAGCTCAGCGCCAGGGCCTGTTTCCTGTGTGTTGATGGGTGCCAGGCCCGAGATTCAGACACACAGACAACACAACACGCACCACTATAAACCACCGGTCTCAGTAGCAGGCAAATGGCCAAAAATCAACTGACACAAACGTACAAGGACACTTGAACACAAATGTATACACAGACTCACAGGGTTTACACGTGAACACGGTGAGGATGTCTGAGCTGAGAGCTGGGAAGAGGAAGAGGAGGAGGAAGAGGAGGAGGAGGAGGGTTTCTCTCTGTAAAATTCCTCAGTTACCCCGGAGAGCTCCCCTCACACAGGTGTGCAGCCACGTTTCACGTATGCACCATGACACACTACCAGATGCGTGATGTTGTCTACTACTCTCTCGCTCTCTCTCTCTGTCTGTCTCTCGCTCGCTCTCTCTGTCTGTCTCTCACTCTGTCTCTCTGTCTGTCTCTCTCTCTGTCTCTCGTTCTCTCTCTGTCTGTCTCTCGCTCTCTCTCTCTGTCTGTCTCTCTCTATGTCTCTCGCTCTCTCTCTCTCTCTCTCTGTCTGTCTCTCGCTCTCTCTGTCTGTCTGTCTGTCTGTCTGTCTGTCTGTCTGTCTGTCTGTCTCTTGCTCTGTCTCTCTCTCTCGGTCTTTCGTTCTGTCTCTGTCTGTCTGTCTGTCTGTCTGTCTGTCTGTCTGTCTGTCTGTCTCTCTCTCTCTCAAGTCAATTCAGTGATGCTTTATTGACATGACTGCATTAATTACAATGTTGCCAAAGCAGGTGACAGCAAAACAGGTCAACAGAGTAGCAAAAAACAACCAAAAGAAGGGAAAAGGGAATACATAGATCTGGCAGAAACATAGAACAGCACTTTAACAGCAACTGACAGTAACTGACAGTGACACACTACCAGATGTGTGATGTTGTCCACTACTCTCTCTCTCGCTCTCTCTGTCTCTCTCTCTGTTTCTCAGTCTCTCTCGCTGTCTGTCTCTCTGTCTGTCTCTCGCTCTGTCTGTCTGTCTGTCTGTCTGTCTCTCTCTCTCTCTCTCAATTCAAGTCAGTTCAATTTAATGATGCTTTAGTGACATGACTGCATGAATTACGATGTTGCCCAGGTCAACAGAGTAGCAAGAAAAAAAAAAAGAAAGAAAGAAGGAATAGATAGATCTGACAGGAACATAGAACAGCACTTGAACAGCAACTGACAGTGTTTTGGTCACTCACTGACCCTTAGGCTATAGCATTCTGACACATACTGTGCCGCAAGGTGTGACCTTTGACCCCTCCTAAAACAAGTGGCCATTGTTCTTTCTCATCCAGGAGTAGAACATTTGGAATCTGGTTTTCAAATGTCCCCTGGTGTTTTTCTCTCATGTTCTGGAATTTCTCACAATTTAGCAGGAAGTGCATCTCTGTCTCCACCTCACCTGCCGTCCAGTGACCACATATTCTTTGCTCTTTTGGTAGCCAAGATGTTTTGTGTGTCTGCCCTTTTCAGTGGCTAGACTGTGGTCAGTGAGCCTGTACTTGGTGGGGATGTGTCTGTGCTGACTGTCTCTGACAGTGGACAGACAGTCAGCCAGTTTGTCTTCTCTTTTTAGAGCCCCATAACATTCTCGTTGTGTTGTCATTTGGTTTCTATGTCCCAATGTTCCACATATGAGTTGTTGCATTGTGTGATGACTCTAGTCTGTGGTTGGTTAGCAGTGCTGGTCTGACACTCATCTGTGTCAGTGGTTACGGGGTTAGTTTGTTTCACAACCAGCTGACTGGGGGGACTCTTTCATAGCTCTTGGATTTGAAATGCTTTAAACTGCAGTGTGTGGTGGGGACTTGATTTAAGGTGCATCCAGAATTTAAGTGATCTGTTTTGGATATTTATTATCGATGGGAAACAGCCTAAATCTGCCCTGCATGCATTTGTTGGTGTTTTCCTTTGCACGTTTAGCAATGTCCGACAGAATTCTGCGTGCAGGGCTTCTATTGGATGTTTGTCCCATCTAGTGTAGTCTTGCTGACTGAGTGGACCCCATACTTCACTTCCCTATACTGCAGTGGGCAGGAGGACACTGTCAAAGATTTGCGGCCAGATTTTAATTGGGATGTCTGTTTTATAGAATTTTCTTTTTTATTGCATAGAAAGCTCTTCGGCTTTCTCTTTGGGTGCATTCACTGCCAGACCAAAGCTTCCCGAGGCACTGACCCTCAGTCCCACTGACTCTCAGTCCCACTGACCCTCAATCCCAGGTCATCATAGTTTAACGTGTGCTCTAGGACGGTGTTACCTAGAGTAAATAGGTGTTTACTTTCCTGACACATGAGATTCTTCTGGAAGATCATCATTTTTGTCTTTTTTAAGTTTACTGCCAGGGCCCAGTTCTGACAGTATTTCTCTAGCAGATCCAGATGCTGCTGTAGACCCTGTTCTGTGCAGGACAGCAGCACCAGGTCATCTGCATTGAGCAAGATTTTAACTTCTGTGTTGTTTAGGGTGGGTCCAGGAGCTGCTGCAGATTATTCCAGCAGCGCCGCTAACTCATTGATGTAGATATTGAACGGGGTTGGACTCAAACTGCAGCCCTGTCTCATCCCCCCCCCCATCTGTCTGTCTGTCTGTCTCTCTCTCTCTCTCTCTCTCTGTGTCTCGTGTGTGAGCATCGTGTGGTATGTTTGTGATTTTGTGAATGCACACAGTAAGTTTGTTTTAGCACTAAAGAGTTTGAATTGTTTTCACTCTCATTCAGTGTCCGGCCAAAATAAACGACAAATTATCTGTTGAAATGCTGCTGAGGTGAGGTGTGTGTTTGTGAGGTGAGGTGTGTGTTTGTGGGGTGAGGTGTGTGTCTGTGAGGTGATGTGTGTGTCTGTGAGCTGAAGTGTGTGTTTGTGTGTTTGCACATGAGGGTCAGTTTGGGAGCTCAGAACCTCGATCGCTCAACAAACACCATATATTTACCCAGCAAGCAGAGCGTCCCTAAAACACACAAAGGACACAGACACAAATGGGCAGATGAGAGAAATGGCCAAAAGAAAGAGAGTACTGAGAGATGAGGGAGGAAGAGAGTACTGAGAGATGAGGGAGGAAGAGCGGGAAGAGGAGAGCCAGGCGTATACACAGAAAGAATGAGTAAAGCTGCATGTTCCCCTCAGACACGCACAGGCAGCCCAACCGAAACCATGGCGCACCAAACACCAAATAGCTGTGTACTTATCCTGTGGTAGTACTCTACCTGTGGTAGTAACCTACCTTTGTACTTATCCTGTCGTAGTAACCTACCTGTGTACCTATCCTGTGGTAGTACTCTACCTGTGTACTTTTTCTGTGGTAGCACTCTATCCGTGTATGTATCCTGTGGCAGCAATCTACCCATGTACTTATCCCGTGGTAGTAATCTACCTGTGGTAGTAACCTACCCGTGTACTTATCCCGTGGTAGTAACCTACCTGTGTACTTATCATGTGGTAGTAATCTACCTGTGGTAATAACCTACCTGTATACTTATCCTGTGGTAGTAATCTACCTGTGGTAATAACCTACCTGTGTACTTATCCTGGGGTAGTAACCTACCTATGTACTTATCCTGTGGTAGTACTCTACCTGTGGTAGTAACCTACCTGTGTACTTATCCTGTGGTAGTACTCTACCTGTGTACTTATCTTGTGGTAGTAATCTACCTGTGTACTTATCCTGTGGTAATAACCTACCCGTGTGCTTATCCTGTGGTAGTAACCTACCTGTGTTAATAACCTACCTGTATACTTATCCAGTGGTAGTACTCTACCTGTGTACTTGTCCTGTGGTAGCAATCTAACAGTGTACTTATCCTGTGGTAGTAAACTACCTGTGTACTTATCCTGTGGTAATAACCTACCCATGTACTTATCCTGTGGTAGTAACATACCTGTGTACTTATCCTGTGGTAGTACTCTACCTGTGTACATATCCTGTGGTAGTATTCTACCTGTGTACTTTTCCTGTGGTAGTACTCTACCTGTGTACTTATCCTGTGGTAGTACTCTACCTGTGTACTTATCCTGTGGTAGTAATCTACTTGTGTACTTATCCTGTGGTAATAACCTACCTGTGTGCTTATCCTGTGGTAGTAATCTACCTGTGGTAGTAACCTACCTGTGTACTTATGCTGTGGTAGTACTCTACCTGTGTACTTATCCTGTGGTAGCACTCTATCCGTGTATGTATCCTGTGGCAGCAATCTACCCATATACTTATCCCGTGGTAGTAACCTACCTGTGATAGTAACCTACATGTGTACTTATCCTGTGGTAGTACTCTACCTGTGATAGTAACCTACTTGTGTACTCGTCCTGTGGTAGTAACATGGTTGTGTGTCTCCTTAGTCTTTTCTGTGGTTCTTACACGTTCCTCTCCATTTCCGGCTGTTCTGCACCTCTGTAGCGGATCTCCCGCCAGTAGGAACGGTTGATGGCAGCTTGCTCCAGTCTCAAGGGGTCCATACGACACTTCTTCAGAGATGGTTTTAGCTGGTCTTTGTATCGCTTCTTCTGACCATCTGCGGACTGACGGCCCAGGAAGCTGCCCGTACAGGACTTGACGTGGCAGGCGTTCTTATGGCTTCTATGCTCTTGCAGTTTGTCCTAGCAAGAATCTCGGCATGGGGAGCACGGTCACGCCACGTGATCCCCATGATTCGCTGCAGACGCCTTATGTGGAACCGCTCCAGCAACCTTAGGTGGCGGCTGTATGTGACCCAGGCTTCGCAGCTGTGTAGGAGAGTTGTGACGCAGACGGCTTTGTAAACGGCAATTTTGGTTGTGCAGGTGGAGGTGTTTGTTTTGGAAGACCTTATGTCGGAGTTTGCCAAACGCTGCAGAGGCTTGTTTGATTCTATTATGAGTTTCGCGATCAGTGTTGCAGCCCTCAGAAAACATGCTGCCCAAGTGTTTGTAAGATGGAGCAGCTGAGAGTGGTTGGTGTAGTGAATACAGGCATAGTGGGTGGGGGGGGGCTGGACCTCCATTGGCATAACACCTCAGCCTTGGTGGTGTTGACTGATAGACCCAGCCTGCTGTAGGCATTCACAGCTGCGGCAAAGATGGTTTGCAGATCTTCTGGTGTGTGAGCTACAAGAGCGCAGTCATCAGCGCACCGCAGCTCAAGGACCTGCACTGCTGACAACGCTGCGGTTGCCTGGAACCGTCGGATGTGGGAGAGGTTTCCATCTAGCCTAAAGTCTGTCGTGATCCCACTACTGTCTTCCAGATCTCTGTGAAGAAGTTTTGTGACACACAGTAGGGAACTGTTGAAGAGTATTGGTGCCAGCGCACATCCCTGCCTCACTCCACTGCATGCATTAAAGAGTGCCGATTCCTGTCGTCTTATGGCCACCCGTGGCCACACGCACACACACACACACACGCAGAAAACCCCACTCGTACACACACACACTTGCACACAAAGTCACACACGTATGCAAACACATTCACACACAAGGATCCACATGCACACAGACACATACACAAACATCCATGCACGTGTACATGCATAAACAATCATACACATGAAGATCAACTTGCACACACACACCCACACACACACACACACACACACACACACCAACAAGCACAGGCTGCGTTTATGCTTGTATGTGGCGACCAGCCAGGAGCCAGTGTTGAATCCTTTGTGCAGGTATGCATGCTTGCCAGGCTGAGGTCAGAAGAGAGGCTTTTAGGAACAGCGAGGGTGCCAATCCTCTGTCATCACCTGCCAGTGCACGGGGATGGCGAAGAAACACAACAAGGCTCAGAATATCCTCCAGCGCCGGGAGAGAGGGGAAGGGCTGCAGCAGAAATGTGGAGTTAAAGGCAGCGGCCCACCAGCTGTGGTCAGAAGCTGACTTGCTTATTGAGCTGTCAGTCAGACCATGTCTGCCAAGTCCAACACGACTTTTTCATTACGCTCTGGATTCTTCTCCTCCACTTCTGGCGATCCT
Organism: Lampris incognitus; assembly: GCF_029633865.1. Lineage (NCBI taxonomy): Eukaryota > Metazoa > Chordata > Actinopteri > Lampriformes > Lampridae > Lampris > Lampris incognitus. Next base: position 89,390,701 of record NC_079212.1, on the reverse strand, counting down.
GCACTTGTTTCCCTTATCACACCAGGCCATCTAACGGTCCACAGTGGTTCCTACAGGGTCCTTCTCAGTCCAGTCGGGAGGGACACCCACAGATCTATATGTTTAAACTACTAGAAGGACAGACACCTGTTCAACTCTGTGAACTAAAGGGGGCTTCCAAACATGAAGGTACACCCCCCCTTTTTTTTCTCCCCAATTGTACCTGTCCAATTACCCCACTCTCCCGAGCCGTCCCGGTCGCTGCTCCGCCCCCTCTGCCGACCCGGGGAGGGCTGCAGACTACCACATGCCTCCTCCGATGCACGTGGAGTCGCCAGACGCTTCTTTTCACCTGACAGTGAGGAGTTTCATCATACCCACATCCGGCTCCCCACCCACAGACACGGACACCCGACCAAGCCGGAGGCCGGTAATCCCCGTGTTGGTAGGCAACGGAATAGACTGCTACGCTACCCGGACCACAGTCTTGTACCTGATAAATCGAGTCCACTGTGAGTTATATCAAGTTATATACTACTTCTTAGAAGTCTGACTTCTATCCATGCTGTGAAAACTGAAGTGCGGCCTCCTCACTACCAGGAAGGGCCTTCAGTGTGTCTTGTAGGAAACGGGCTTTGCTGGAGTTCCCTCAAACCCCTCCATCTATTACCCAGTTATCCACGGCACGGCTTTCATCATGGTGAATCTCCGCATCACTCGGCTCGCTGTGCTTTTCCTCTTGTCTTCTGCCACTTCACCGGTGGGAGGTAAGCTGCTATTCACTCTTAAGTCCACTCTACTCTAGTGTGTGTGTGTGTGTGTGTGTGTGTGTGTGTGTGTGTGTGTGTGTGTGTGTGTGTGTGCACTCAGGGTACAGATGTTGTGCAGGGGCTGATGTGTCTGATTATTGCTCTATAAGAGAGCAGACCAGACTGGGTTCTATCAAAAGGGCTCTTGAGACTCGAGAACATAGGAGGAACCCCAGAGCCTCTTTTCATCTCCCAAGGCTTCGCTGTGCGCCCTTCACTGCAGGATCCGTTTTTCAAAGGAATAAAAGAAACGCAATTTGATGCATGTGTGTATTAATCTCCAAAAGATAATCGGATAATATGTGCTCGCCTGTTTTCACAACACTGTCTGGCTGGGTTAAGGCACAGTAACGCTTCTGTCACTGCTGCGAGGGCTCAATTCCCACAAAAGTGTCAAACGTCGAGTATGAGGAAATTGTCAAATTACTCATAAAAACCCAGACGGAGCTTCGTCTAATTCATTAGGATGGGCAGGACTGGTAATTCCCTCATCCACACTGATGCTAAACCCCATTGGTCCTGTTCGGCAGGGTGATGAAGTCACAGGTGTGAACATGACAGAAGGCAGATGAGACTCGCAGGGCCTTACCCAGCCTGGGTGCATGCTCCGAGAGCAGGGGCCGCAGTCCACTCCCTAGCCCCATCACGCTCATGGCAGCTCTGATCGGGTTTTCCAGGACAAACACGATGACCGTCTCAAAACGTGACAATGGAGCAAAGCTGAAGTTAAGCTGCAGGCAGTCAGACAGATATCAGAGGGGTTTCCAGAGGGTTTACAGTGAAAGGTCAAAGCAGGGTTTTGGCCTGACCGCTGCCCCGCAGATCCTGTGTTTGGATTAGCAGTGAACGCTGACATTTACGACACGTCGTGTCGGTTAAATAGTCTGAGGCAATCCTTTTGTTTTCCCGGGGCTATGAATTTGTCAAAACACTGCTTTCTATTTCTGAAAACAAAAGATTGTTTTTTCTTACTGGGAGATAAGTCTCTGCTGCCACCTAGCAGCACTGTGTTGTGGATTTGAGAGGATCGTTGACTGTGTGTCTGCTGCCCCCTAGAGGATTTATAGGTACATGCACTGTTGTTCGTTCACATTGCCCTGCAGTGCCAAACCGTCATCAGTACAGATTTGGGCAGACCAGACTTTAACATTTGACGTCAGAATACGCAGCCCAACATGTAACGGGGCTCCAAACAGTTCTCCTACACGTTAAAGAAAAGATCAGAGCTGGGACTGCTGTTCATCTGCTCTCAGCACACACTAAGCATTGACTGAGCTGGTTTAGGCTTTGAGTGTGAACGGATAAATTTTTTTTATTAACGTTATATGAATAAAAAAAGAATTTGCTGGAATCCTAAGTTTACTACAAATGCGGAATTCCCTCCTAGGTGCTATTTCCACGAGGGGCGACTAGAGGGGCCAAATGTTCAGAGAGTCACTCAAGGGACCAGGGAGGGACAAAACATCCCCAAATTAAAACGGCCCTCTGTGATTGTCATCAAACCCAAAAGCACGTGTTTACATGCTGCACCACACTACCCAGAGGGCGCCAAGTAAGGGCTGGAAAATGAAGAGCGTATTACCCGAAACTGTTTATTGAGGACATTGTTCAAGACAAGACAATGAGAACTGAGCCTCATTCCAGCGATTCCGAAGACCCGTGACGTCATGGAAGTTAAATTCTTACTAGAGAAAATTTAGCGCCTCTGTTTTATAAGAACGCCTAATTTGTGCCGTTTCAAGGGATTACACGTGTTTGTGGTTTCCGCTTCCGGTGTGAGAAGATGGCGTCGCGAATTCACGTCTGCGGCGGCCTCAGCCAGTAGCGTCCATGCGGTGTCTTTGTCCACGTCTGCGTTTAAGTTTGTGTCTTGGTTTGATGGCTGGGAGAGCTGGCGCTGGATCGGCTGGGAGAGCTTGGTCTGCCGCGTCCGGTGGGCCCAGGAACCACGGCCCCTGCCTGGAGCTGCACCCAAGGAGGAAGCGTCGAGGGCGGTCTGACAGGACGCGGAAGCGGGGCAGGCTAATGTAAACTACTAATAAGACACATTAGTCCCTAGCTAACGGGTCTGACCCTTTAGCCGAGCGGTTAGTGATGTCGCCTTGTGGTGCAGTACACCCCGTATCGAATCCCGCACCGGGCAAGAAAATAACCGGTTACATTGGTGGCAGCGGTGGGATCCGAAAGTGTGCAGATCCTCAGAAGTCTCTCCGGAGCGCGGGAAGAACAAGCGCGAGGGCGCGCTTCCGGGGAGGGTGACGACTGTAAACTACTAATAAGACACATTAGTCCCTAGCTAACGTTTCTGACCCTGTAGCCGAGCTGTTAGTGATGTCGCCTTGTGGTGCAGTACACCTCGTATCAAATCCCGCACCGGGCATGAAAATAATCGGTTACACTAAGATAACTGCTGCTAGCCCATGCAGACCTGGCTGGCGTTCGTTCTCCTGGACATTTTTTTTCTTAGTTTGGATATATTTGTTAGGGGATATATATGTTCTTTAAGTTCTTGTCGTTTTTGGGTGTGTTTTTGTCTTTTTGTTGCACTGCTGTGGGCTGGGGGAAACCATATATAAACAAAGTGTTCCTGATCCCTGGGTAAAATGAGAAAATGTAATCCTCACATATGCTTGCATGCTGTGTGTGCTTAGGTAGAGCTCAGTTGTGTGGAGAACAGTGGTCGTGTAATTTCCAGCTTGAGATCAGCCGGTATGATGTGTACTGGTCAGGGTCAACTTTATCATCCAGACACAAAAGTACACAAAACAGTCACCACAACAGATATAAATACAATTATACAGTATATAGATAGACACACACACACACACGCACCAAAACTACTCTCCTCCTTGTAATCTCTTTTCTCACATTATTTTTTAATTTAATCTCATTAAAACAAAAGTGACCAGAGCCAGTATCTGAATCAAAGTGGGTCAGGAGAGACCTGAGTGAGAGCTGAGCTGGTGTGGACCTGCCAACACTGCAGACTTGTCTGTGCATGAACCTGTCATGGTCCCGGCCAGGCCTCCAGTTTAGTCCTTGTGTTTCTAGTATTTCCCTTAAACCTGTGTCTCCTGGCCTCCCCTGTGTGTGTGGGTGTGGGGGGGGGGTCCCGGGGAGGGGGTCCCTGGTTAAGTGGGGGGGGGTCCCTGGTTGCTGTTCAGCCTGCATTCCTCAGATCCTCTCTCACGTCTGACCAATAGCACATCTGTAAACTTTGTTTGTATACTGGGAGAAGACTGAGATGGTCTGGACATGTGTGGAGGAGAGATGCTGGGTATACTGGGAGAAGATTGAGATGGCTTGGACGTGTGGAGGACAGATGCTGGGTATACTGGTAGAAGATTGAGATGGTTTAGACATGTGTGGAGGACAGATGCTGGGTATACTGGTAGAAGATTGAGATGGTGTGGACATGTGTGGAGGAGAGATGCTGGGTATACTGGGAGAAGATTGAGATGGTGTGGACATGTGTGGAGGACAGATGCTGGGTATACTGGGAGAAGGATGCTGAATATGGAGCTGCCAGCCAGGATGACCGTCGGAACTGCCGGTCTGCATGGGCTAGCAGTTAGCTTAGCCTGCCCCGCTTCCGCGTCCTGTCAGATGACCAAGGACCACCGGACGCAGCAGACCGGGCTCCCCCAGCCGATCCAGCGCCAGCTCCCCCAGCCAAACTCCCCCGACGCACCTCCCCACACTCCCCACGACGACGCCGCAAACCCACAGGCCAGGCCGCCTCCAGACCGGATGACCGGATGCGTGGGCAGAGAAAGCCAAAGGGAAGAATGTACGACGATCACAGTGGAGTGTAACAGATGAAGAGCAGTTGATTCTGTTGTTTGTTCTGCAGGCAGACACACACACCACCCACACACCCACCCACCACATGGTGACTGATCTGTGGTCACATGTGAAAATCACAGACCCGAGACAATAACAAACACACACATGCACACTTGGATGCACACACAAACACACACTCACTCACACGTACACGTTCACACACTCACAAGTACACACTCTCACACTCACGAGTACACACTCACACACACACACACTCACTCACACAAACACATTCACACACACGCACATACACACTCACACGTACACACTCACACACACATACACACTCACACATACACAAACACACTCACACATACACACTCACACATACACAAACACACACACACATACACACTCACACACTCTCTCTCACACATACACACTCACACGTAGGCACTCATACATACACACATACACACTCTCACATACACAAACACACACACACACACATACACACTCACACATACGCAAATACACACACTCATACACACTCTCACACATACACACTCTCATACACACACGCACACAAACACACATATACAAACACACACACACACACTCACACACTCTCTCTCTCACACACACACACACACATACACACACACACGCACAGCTCCACTCACCACTAAGTTACTTGGCAGGTGACTGCCATTGTACTGCCCCCTGGTGGAGTCAGGCGGAAAACGGAAAGTGTAATTTCCAGTAAAAAGGTGGACCACACCCAGCGTTTCTACCTGTCTGCGTGCAGACGGAGGGCTGCAACATAGACAATGGGCTCAAGCGATGCCAGAACTGCAACGACCTGCGCCACACTGCATTCTGGGTATTTACAGGTAAGCGGTCGCTCGCATGAGCAATCTGAGCAACTTGTGGACGTGTTTGGATGTGAGACAAAAGAAGAGGAAATCTTTTCCAAATAAACGCAGAACAGAGAAACAGACACCCCTGAAGCTTTTTCTGGAAAAAAAAACATGAATGAGAATCTTGAATCGAGTCACTGCCGAGGTTCCGCGTGAGAATTCCTCAAACGGTGTCAGATGTCCGTGCCAGGAACTCTGCTGCCGTCTGCTGCTCTCGTGGAGGAAGTGAACCTCCCTGCCAATCCGGTGACTCATCAAAGTCAGTCTACATCCGACTGTTCAGACACATTACCCGGTGTCATTAGAGAGTCTTAGTCTGCAGACGAGCTGCGGCATGCCGCCTGACCCCCCACCGCCGCCCCCGCTCCACGTGGCTGCACGACAGGAAGAGCCGTGACCTCCACCTCGTGACAACAAGACCCTTTACTTCTGCAGCATTATCGCCACGCTACTGTGACTGTCCTGATGCATAACAATCCAGGTGGGGAAACCGCGGGAAGTCGAATCAGTCCATCTGGACACAGCGTTTATTGAGGGAGAATCGTTTCATGTGGTGGGGATTGAGTTCGGGATCAGAGTGAGTGCCCAGAGTTGCTAAAAACAGTCTGGAGACACCATGTGATGATTTGGAAGGAAAGGAAAGTTGTGAAACAGCGGTTTGGAGCAGCTGCATTAAATTCTGAGTTGAGACTTCCTGGAAGATGCTGGGCATGGTGTACTCATTATGTTCTCACTATTAATGCCTAAGCCATACACACCCCTCACACGGTTGTTATCACAGTCACGCTGATGTAGACTCGACAGACTGAGTCCACAAATAAAAGACCTTATCACTTGTCAGTTGGTACTGCATCTCCAAACAAACAGAGAGAGAGTAACTTACTATGGCCGCACGGTGGCGCAGCGGGTAGTGCGGTCGCCTCACAGCAAGAAGGTCCTGGGTTCGAGCCCCGCGATAGTCCAACCTTGGGGGTCGTCCCGGGTCGTCCTCTGTGTGGAGTTTGCATGTTCTCCCCGTGTCTGCGTGGGTTTCCTCCAGGGGCTTCGGTTTCCTCCCACAGTCCAAAGACATGTAGGTCAGGTGGCTCGGCATCACTAAAAACTGTACCTAGGTATATGTGGGTGAATGTCGGCCCTGTGTGATGGCCTGGCGGCCTGTCCAGGGTGTCTCCCCGCCTGCCGTCCAATGACTGCTGGGACAGGCTCCAGTATCCCCGCGACCCTGAGGGCAGGATACGCGGTTTGGGTAATGGATGGATGGAGTAACTTACTATATTGTCGCGAATTCGGGGGGCAGCCGGGAACCGCCGCAGCCGGGACGCGAACCCGCATCTCCCGCACCAAGAACGACTGCGCTAACCAGTCGACTAAAGCGTCCGACCTGTTAGCCAAGGGCTAGCGAGCCTACACCTCCGTGATCATTACACTATTAGTTATTTCGAGGTGTGCAGTTGGAATGACAGATGGGTTCAAGGTGGAGGTGGGATTACGTCAAGGATCGGCTCTGAGCCCTTTCTTGTTTGCAATGGTGATGGACGGGTTGACGGACGAGATCGGGCAGGAGTCTCCGTGGACTATGATGTTTGTGGATGACATTGTGCTCTGTAGTGAGAATAGGGTACAGGTTGAGGAGAGCCTGGAGAGGTGGAGGTATGCACTGCAGACAGTGGCGCTGATGAAAAGACAGGAGGAGGAGCTGGAGGTGGCAGAGTTGAAGATGATAAGATTTTCATTGGGAGTGACGAAGAAGGACAGGATTAGGAACGAGTATATTAGAGGGACAGCTCAGGTTGGACGGTTTGGAGACAAAGCAAGAGAGACAAGATGGAGATGGTTTGGACATGTGTGGAGGAGAGATGCTGGGTATATTGGGAGAAGGATGCTGAATATGGAGCTGCCAGGGAAGAGGAGAAGAGGAAGGCCAGAGAGGAGGTTTATGGATGTGGTGAGGGAGGACATGCAGGTGGCTGGTGTGGCAGAGGAAGATGCAGAAGACAGGAAGAAATGGAAACGGATGATCCACTGTGGCGCCCCCTAACGGGAGCAGCCGAAATGAGTAGTAATAGTTATGGAGTTTTCATGTAATTTGTAAACCCACAATGAAATTGTCTAAATAAAAGAGATATAACAACATGTAAGATAAGATAAGGTAAGGTAGGGTAAGAGAAGAGAAGAGAAGAGAAGAGAAGAGAAGAGAAGAGAAGAGAAGAGAAGAGAAGAGAAGAGAAGAGAAGGTAAGATAAGATAAAGTAAGATAAGATAAGATGAGATAGGATAAGATAAGATAAGGTAAGGTAAGATGAGAGGAGATAGGATAAGAGAAGAGAAGAGAAGAGAAGAGAAGAGAAGAGAAGAGAAGAGAAGAGAAGAGAAGAGAAGAGAAGAGAAGGGAAGGGAAGGGAAGGGAAGGGAAGGGAAGGGAAGGGAAGGGAAGGGAAGAGAAGAGAAGAGAAGAGAAGAGAAGAGAAGAGAAGAGAAGAGAAGAGAAGAGAAGAGAAGAGAAGAGAAGAGAAGAGAAGGTAAGATGAGATAAGATAAGATAAGGTACGGTACGATAAGATAAGATAAGATAAGATAAGGTAAGGTGAGATGAGATAGGATAAGGTAAGATAAGATAAGGTAAGGTAAGATAAGGAAAGATAAGGTAAGATAAGATAAGATAAGGTAAGATAAGATGAGATAGGATAAGATAAGATAAGATAAGGAAGGTAAGGTAAGGTAAGGTAAGGTAAGATAAGATGAGATAGGATAAGATAAGATAAGATGAGATAGGATAGGGTAAGATAATGTAAGATAAGATAAGATAAGATAAGATAAGGTAAGGTAAGGTAAGGTAAGGTAAGGTAAAATAAGATAAGGTAAGATAAGATGAGATAGGATAAGGTAAGATAAGATAAGGTAAGATAAGGTGAGATAAAATGAGATGAGATGAGATGAGATACATGATTGTCATTGTGTACACCCAACGAAATGTCGTTGGGTGACTCTCCGACCAGCAACACTAGACAAGGTAAACGATTAAAAAAACCCAAACAAGATCAAAACAAGGACAAACAGCATTTAGTATGAATAAGTGAGGCAGTAGAAATGATGACGAGACAAGAGAAGACAGCAGCGGCTTTTAAAGTTCAGAATAGTGCATGGGGTTACTGCACATAGTGGTGCATATTGCAGCGGCTTTAGTAGCAGTTAGTCCTCAGCAGCTATAGGCAGGTGTGTGTGTGTGGGTGGGGGGGGTGGAGGCTACAGCTCTGGGGAAGAAGCTCTTCCTCAGCCTGTTAGTCCAGGTTTTGATGGTGCGGCATCTTTTCCCTGATGGCGAGGGAACGAACAGACAGTGGCCTGGGTGTGTTGCGTCTTTGCTGGTGTTGCTGGCTTTCCTCTGTAGGCGGCCAGCATGCACAGCGTCCACGTCCGGGAGCACAGCTCCCACAGTCCTCTCTGCTGTCCTTACCACCCGGGACAAGTCCTTCCTGTTCTGTGCTGTGCAGCTGGCATACCTCACTGTGACACATAGACAGAGGATGTGTAGTTATTATCATTATTATTATTATTATTATTATTATTATTATTATTATATTATTATTATTATTATTATACAAATGTCCTTTAACTTCATGCCTTAATACAACATAATAACCGGGCGGGTCCATTCGTTGGGCCTGGGGTTAGAATGAGGTAGAAGTCTATGTGATGGATAGTGCCTCTCCTAGGATGTGAGATGTTCCGGGTAGCGACATCTTCTGTAGGTCTTGTATTCTGGTGTCACCCGGGATCCGCTTTTTACAAGTCCCAGGCCTCCTATCACTGCTGGTGTTGTGGTTTTCATTCCCCACATTCGTTCAATCTCGATTTATTATTATTATTATTATTATTATTATTATTATTATATTATCATTATCATGATTATTATCATTATTATTATTATCATTATTATTATCATTATTATTATTATCATTATTATTATTATTTATGGATGTTATACCTGTATTTACTCTCTGATATTCAACACAGTACGTCACCTTGCCCAGTTCTAGAAACATCCTTGTGTGATGTCATTCCACTGAGTCTGTTTTCAGGCGAGGAGCACGTGCTCCAGTAGGACATCATTAACATCATTTCAACTGGTATAAAGGAATTATAAAGCCCGCTAGACAGTGATGGAACACGTTGTGGCGGACACTAGGGGCTATGCCTCTCACCCAGCAGGACTGTGAGCTGGGGGCGTGGTTTACGTTCCCGGGCTCGCCGGGGCAGGTTGTTCCTGCTGAGTTGGCTTTTGGAGTTGAGGAATAAACAGCAAACTCGCCTTGGTCTCATGTGTTTTTCCTCATTCCTGCCACATTGGTGACCCCGAATTGAGCATGTTTGGAGCAGAAGATGTGTGTGAATCCACTTCGGCCACGCCGCCCCAACTCTCTCAGCCGGCCGTTCTCGCCGCGGCTGTGAAGCTCCCAGAGTTCTGGCAGAGCGACCCGGCCTCGTGGTTCCAGCATGTCGAGGCGCTGTTCCACCTGCGTGGAATCTCCGCGGACGACTCCAGATACTATCTGGTCGTCGCTGCGCTGGACCAGCAGTCCACACGCCGGGCCATGCAGCTGTTGCGCGCCCCTCCGCAACACGATAAATACGTCGCCCTCAAACATCTTCTGCTCCGGAGGTACAACCTATCTGCCGCAGAGAGGGCAGATAGAATCCTTTCCCTATCCGGTTTGGGCGACGGGACGGCTGTGGATCTCATGGACAATATGCTGTCGCTGCTAGGCTCGGACGAAGGTGGGTTCCTTTTCCCGCACGTTTTCCTGCGCCAGCTTCCGTCTCCTGTGCGCGCGGCTTTGGCTAACTCCCCGTGTTTGGCCGCTGGTGACTGCCGAGGTTTGGCTGAGGAGCCCGATCGGGTCCTGCTGGCTACCAGACGGTTCTCTGTGCAGAGTGTGGCATCGGAGCCTCTGCAGCCGACGTCGGAGGACGCGGACCCGGCAGTGGTGGCTGGAGTGACTGCCCGGAGACGGCGCGGGAGAGGCCTCCGTGCACGTTTGAGACGGCGGGAAACTCAAGGGCCAGCACTCAGTAGCAGCTGTGGGCGCTGGCGGACGTAGTGAGCTGCTCTTCATCAAGGACACGATGTCAGTGTAGCCGGGTGGTAAATCTGTTAAATATGTTAAATGATTTTCCACTTAAATTTAGTATAGTTTAACTGTTAATATATGTAATTGTTACACTGTCAAGCCATGTAAAATGTCATTTGATGTATTTAAATTGTGAAGCAGATTGTGAGTGTATTTTTATAGTTTTGGTTGTCATTGCATGTTTTGACCAGTAAGTGGCAGTGTTGCGGACTTTTATTGTAACTCCGTGCAAGTCATCCAAGTGCATCTTGGGTACTCTTTCTGCAAGTTATCCAAGTGCATCTTGGGTATTCTTTCTTTTTTTCTTCTGTGAAGCACCTGAAGATTGCGGTGTGACGGTGCTCTGACTCCGCAGTAAGTAGGGGTAAATATCTTGTGAAATATACCTGTAACATTATTCCAAACAATATTGTATGTCGGTAATTTGACAAGATGGTTTGATTTAGACGCTACTGGAGTTGATGTTCGGTGATTTAGGGCGCGAGCCGTCGACCACCGTTCGCCATTGCAGGCATGACAAGGTAATGTTGGCGTGCATAAAGCCACACCATGCCATTGTATTTGGGCAGTAAGGGAAATGTAAAGGTTTTATATGCATTTTAATTCTGTTTAAAGGTAACTGACAGAGTGAGAAGTTGCGCGATCTTCAGGAAGTTCCACATGTCTTTGTTAAACCCTGTTTAACATACATAGTCCACTGCCGTATTTTGCACCGTATGTTGTATGTTGTATTTATTTTCCTTTTAAAATCTTTTCTGTTAAACTTGCCACATCTGTGAACATTTATGAGCTGTTTGCTCGAAAGACACAGGAATTTATGCACCCAGTAAAACGATCTGCATTCGAAGGTTCAAAGAATAAAATTAAAGCTACAAGAACCCCGGAAGTAATTGTGTCCTGTGTGGTATCTAATTCCACGGGCTACATCAGGAAGACGGTTTCTGGTGGACTCTGGCTCGCAAAAGAGCCTACTCCCTCCTGCTAAGACAGACAGGTCGGCCGAAGGCGGCCGGCCCACAGTTAAGTGCAGCTAACGGTTCGTCCATTGCGACGTTTGGCACAAGGTTGGTGACTGTTTGCTTCCACGGGCGCCATTTTGAGTGGGACTTTGTAGTGGCCGCCATTACTGTTCCTATTATCGGCGCGGATTTTCTGTGTGCTAATGGTCTGCTGGTTGATGTTTTAAACCGCCGTTTAATTGATGCTGTGTCTTTCGCCACTGTTCCGTGCGAGACAAGGGGAGCCGGGCCGTTGACACACGCTAACTTTTTAGCATTAGGGGATGTTTTTCAGCGGTTGCTGGCGGATTTTCCATCGGTGACTACACCTGCCTTTTCCACCGCGGTTACTAAACACGGGGTAGAACATTTCATTCCCACTCTGGGACCGCCAGTTTTTGCGCGCGCGCGGCGCCTCGACGCGGTAAAATTGGCTACAGATAAGGAGGAGTTCGCCATCATGGAGCGTCTGGGTATAGTGAGGCGTTCCAACAGCCCGTGGGCCTCTCCGCTTCACATGGTGCCCAAGGCGGATGGGTCGTGGCGGCCTTGCGGCGATTTTCGCCGCCTGAACAACGTCACCGCCAATGACCGCTATCCCATCCCACACATACAGGACTTTTCCATACGCCTGGCAGGTACCACTATTTTCTCTAAGGTGGACCTGGTGCGCGGCTATCATCAGGTTCCCGTGCGCGCAGAGGACGTGCCCAAGACCGCAGTGATCACCCCGTTTGGGCTTTTCGAATTCATGCGCATGCCTTTTGGCTTGAAGGGGGCAGCGCAAACCTTTCAGAGGCTGATGGACTCGGTGTTGCGTGACCTTGATTTCGTGTTCGTTTATCTCGACGACATATTAGTGGCCAGTCCGTCAGCTGACGAGCACCTGGCGCACCTGAAACAGGTTTTCCGTTGTCTGGACGAACACGGCCTGATAGTCAACCCGGCCAAGTGTCAGTTTGGACTGCCGGTGATTGACTTCTTGGGTCACCGCATTTCGCCGCAAGGCGCGGTCCCGTTGCCTTCTAAGGTGCAAGCGGTGGCGGAATTTCCCCGCCCGGTCTATGTTAAGGCATTCCAGGAATTCTTGGGAATGGTGAATTTCTATAACCGTTTCCTCCCTCGCGCTGCCCACCTCCTTCAGCCACTTTACGAAGCCCTGCGGCTTAAGAAGACTAACGACCCTGTCGACTGGACTCCCGAACAGGTCCAGGCCTTTGACGGAGCTAAGTGCGCCCTGGCTAACGCTGCCCTCCTCGCCCATCCCACACCCACGGCGTCCATAGCTTTAACAACCGATGCGTCTGACATAGCCGTGGGGGCTGTGGTTGAACAGCGTGTGGCGAATGCGTGGCAGCCACTCGCATTTTTTAGCCGCAAACTGCGAGATAGCGAGCGCAAGTACAGCGTTTTTGACCGGGAGTTGCTGGCACTGCACCTTGCAACCCGGCATTTCCGCTTCCTGCTGGAGGGTCGCCCATTCACGGCTTATGTGGATCATAAGCCGCTGACTTTTGCCATGTCCAAGGTGACTGAGCCGTGGTCTGCTCGTCAACAGCGCCACCTAGCGGCGATCTCCGAGTTCACAACGGACATTCAGCATGTGGCCGAGAAGTCCAACCCTGTTGCTGATTGTCTGTCGCGTGTGCTTGTGTGTCCTGTGCACCTCGGTGTGGATTTCTCCGCTATGGCTGCCGACCAGCCCAGTGACCCGGACGTCCTTGCCCTTAGGTCAACGCGTACCGGTCTCAAGCTAGAGGACGCTGTGATGCAGGAAGGCAGTCCTGCCCTCCTCTGCAATGTCTCCACCGGCCGTCCCCGCCCCGTTGTTCCAGTGGCCTGGCGCCACTCGATTCACTCCCTCTCGCACCCTGGAGTTCGGGCATCGGTGAAGTTGGTCGGTTCCAAGTTCGTCTGGCCTGGCCTCCGCAAGGACGTCAAGGGGTGGGCAGCTGCATGTGTAGCGTGCCAGCGCGCTAAGGTCCACCAGCACACTAAATCGCCCCTCGAGCCGTTTCCGATCCCGGCCAGACGTTTCGACCACGTGCATGTGGACCTGGTGGGCCCTCTACCTTCTTCACAGGGTTTTACGCACCTGCTCACAATGGTAGATCGGACCACCAGGTGGCCAGAGGCTGTCCCTCTATCCTCCACAACATCCTCGGATGTTGCACACGCTTTTCTTTCCTCCTGGGTCGCCCGTCTCGGCACTCCGTCAGATATCACCTCAGACAGGGGCCCCCGGTTCGTGTCAGAGCTCTGGTCGGCACTTGCGCGATCCTTGGGTGTGCAGGTACACCGTACTACCGCGTATCACCCTCAGGCTAACGGGTTGTGTGAACGTTTTCACTGGTTGCTCAAGGCAGCGCTGCGTGCTGCACTCTCGGATGGTAACTGGGTGGATCGTTTACCTTGGGTTATGCTCGGGTTGCGTTCGGCTCCTAAGGAGGACCTCGACGCGTCACCCGCTGAGCTAGTGCTCGGTCAGCCACTCCGCGTCCCTGGGGAATTTTTGCCTGGGAGTTCCGCTCCTCGACCCCGTCCGGCCGTTTATCCTTTTTTGTCCGACAGCACTCGGGTTCCAGGCCCCGTTCACCACTGTTTTCCGCGGTCGTTCGTGCCTGCGGAGCTCATGTCGGCTCGTTTTGTTTTTGTACGGCATGATGCTCACCGCTCACCCCTCCAACCCCCATACGATGGTCCATTTCGGGTTCTTGAGACGGGTCCTAAGGGTTTTGTGCTAGATATGGGTGGGTGTAGGGAGCGTGTCACGCTTGATAGGCTTAAACCGGCGCACAGGGTGGCAGGCGAAGTTGTGTTTCCGGCCCAGGTTCCCCGTCGGGGTCGTCCTCCTTCCAGGACCCCGGCAGTGTCTTCACAGGTTCAGCGTTCTGCTTCTCAGCCGGCTTTGGACTGTGTTTCACCCACTGTTTCGGCTGAGGGACGGCGCAGCCGTTATGACAGGCTGCTTAAGCCTCCAGTGAGACACTAAGTTTCTTTCCAGGAGTCCCTTCTGGGTGTTCGGGGGGGGGGGCTGTGTGGCGGACACTAGGGGCTATGCCTCTCACCCAGCAGGACTGTGAGCTGGGGGCGTGGTTTACGTTCCCGGGCTCGCCGGGGCAGGTTGTTCCCGCTGAGTTGGTTTTTGGAGTTGAGGAATAAACATCAAACTCGCCTTGGTCTCATGTGTTTTTCCTCATTCCTGCCAAAACGTGACCTTTTGATTAAGATGGGCCTTATGAACCCCTGCGGGGAAAATCCATCCACTGCGTGTAACCCATCCTACTGTACAGGAGCAGCTGCTGCACCCGGGGACCAACTCCAGTTCTTCTTTCCATTGCCTTGCTCAGGGGCACAGGCAGGAGTATTAACCCTAACATGCACGTCTTTCTGATGGTGGGAGGAAACCCCACGCAGACACGGGGAGAACATGCAAACTCCGCACAGAAAGGACCTGGGACGGCCTGGGTTCAAGCCCACGACCTTCTTGCTGTGAGGCAACAGTGCTGACCACCGTGTCGCATCTGATCCAGTTTCTGGGTAAGGGACCATTAGAAAGAAAGACAAAACTATGGTGAATGTATTTTTTTTCCTCCCCAGGCAGGTGGCGCAGTGGTTAGTGCGGTCAGCTCACAGCAAGAAGGTCCTGGGTTCGAACTTTGGGGGTCGTCCCGGGTCGTCCTCTGTGTGGAGTTTGCATTTTCTCCCCGTGTCTGCGTGGGTTTCCTCCTCCCACAGTCCAAAGACATGTAGGTCAGGTGGACCAGCCGTACTAAATTGTCCCTAGGTGTGTGTGTGTGTCCCCCCCCCCCCGCCTGCCGCCCAATGATGGGCTCCAGAGTCCCCGAGAGCAGGATAAGGGGTTTGGATACTGGAATCAAATGAGGTTGGTTTTCCAGACCACACAATTCAAATTAAATGTGATTTTTGTCCCCGCTTTAGTCGAATCTGGTGTGATTGACTGTTTCCATCCGTCATCTGGAGACCTGGGGGGGAAGAAGCTCCCAGGTCCTCAGCAGTTTTTATCAACTCTGTTTTGGTCTATTGATGTATTTTGGAGAAAGCCTTGATTTAAAAACTGCGTTCAATTTTTTGCGCAGATGATAAACAGACGAATCAAAGAGATTGAAGATGAAAACGTTTTTTTTTTCACCATTCTTCTGGACTCTTCTGAAAGATGGCGGCGCTAATTTACCTTTTGCGGCGGCCTCACCCAGCACCGTCCACGCAGTGTCTTTGTCCACGTCTGCGTCTTAAGTTTGTCTTCACTTGTTGGCTGGGACAGCTGGCGCCGGATCGGCTGGGAGAGCTTGATCTGCTGCGTCCCGTGGGCCCAGGGGCCACGGCCCCTGCCTGGAGCTGCGACGGACGAGGTAAACCCGAGGGCGGTGTGACAGGACGCGGAAGCGGGGCAGGCTAAGCTAACTGCTAGCCCATGCAGACCGGCAGTCATCCTGGCTGGCGGTCGTTCTCCTGGACAGGGATTTCTTTATTTTCTTTTTCTTTTTTTAGTTTAGATATGTGTGTTAGTTTGGACATTTGTGCTCTTGTAGTTTTTGGATATGTGTTTTTGTCTTTGTGTTGCACTGCTGCGGGCTGGGGGGGGGACCATGTTGCATTTCATTTTATGTGCTCATGAAACGAAATGACAAAGCGGTTCTGGTTTCATCTGGATGTGATTGTGGTGTACCCAATTGCGCGCACCACAATCCAGGGCTCGGGTGTGTCTCTTTCCTGATCAACCCATTGTGACTATTATATATTGTAGCGAATTCGGGGGACAACGCAACCACAGGAACTGCCGCGGCCGGGACGCGAACACGTATCGCCCGCACCGCAGGAGACGTCGCTAACCGCTCGACTAAAGGGTCAGACTCGCGAGCCAGAGGCCAGCGTGTCTTCTTATCCATGCACGTTACAATATATATTTCATGTTCATTCCTGTGTCATGTTCATCTCCAGGTTCATCACCTCCTCTTCTCTCAGATGCTCGGGTCACCGCGCCATTTTTCACCTGAGCAGGTGGTAGTTTGAGGAAAAGCCGCAGGCATTTGTCCGCGAATCAAAATGGAAATGGGATCGCTGTGCGCGCTGCTCGTCCCCCCTCCCTGCACCCTCAGCTCCGCCTTGGATAACGAGCTGTGAGCCCGGCAGAGGTACCATAAACACCTCATTCCAAACTAAAACCTCCACACGCAGGGGGCTCTCCCCCCAGTCAGTCTCCAGCGACAAGACACTCCTGGTCAGGATCAGGTCGTTGGCTGGGATAACCCCGGGCCGGCACGTCTACCTACAAGCCGGAGACTGTCCTCCGTCAAAAAAACGACCCCACAGGTCGTTTGTACAAGCAGCTTATTACGACCTATAGTGACGTATTAAGCTGCTTCCTCGCGTGACTCCGTAATTACAACACGTTACTTTCCCTGTAACAACAAGCGACCTCCTTCCATAAGCTCTCGCGAGGAGGAATATTAACAAAAGCAAAGTGTAATGTCACATAGCGGTTATAACGTCCCCGCTAGCTGACTTTCTAACTTGCGGCTAACGTTAAGTTCGCTCTTATGACGTCATTCATAGGTAAACGTATCGCCAATAGCAATCTTAGGTACTATAATAGACGACGAAGCAACACAACAACGCGCCGACTACATATTCTATTGTTCTCACGTTGTTTTAAAAACTCACAATGCACAGAGGCGAAAAGTATCTGTGGCACACCTCCTGCCGCCGGTAGGGGGCGCTAATTTAGGAAACGCTCCCTTGGGTCGTATTAGAGGACAGACGAGCCTATGTGGTCGTACGGGTTGGAGGAGTTGTTGTTAGAGTGCGGCTTTGAGTCCGACTGCATGCGTGGGAGAGGATTTGCGTCCTGTCACCAGTTCACTCTCGGACATGTACGCACTGATGCCGAAAACACACACGAGTCCCTCATACAATAGTGTATTTACCGAGGGGAAAGAGAAAAGGGGCTCCTGACAGGAAGAAGACACACGCGCGCGCGCGCGCGCACGCACGCACGCACGCAGACACACGCTGTGTGTTGCGGTAATCTCCCCTATCTCCTCCATGCTCTCTCCATCTCCAGCTGAACCTGCCAGGTATGTCAAGTGGCCAGTGATGCACAAGACAGAATGGAGAGATCAGTGTCGCGGACAAAAGAAAGCATGTGGAAGAGAGATCTATTCCACTCCGCCTGGAAAATAGCAAAGAGTTAAAGAGTTTTTTGTTGCTTTACCTTAATACCTCCTTCCTGGGGGGGGGGGGGTCCCAGTCTCAATGCGAAGGTAACGCTGGTCCTTCTACCAGTTATCAGTAAAGTCTCTAAACTCGAGGCCCTGCTGATGGGATTACAGCCCCCCATGGTATCTACACCCCACCCCACCCCCATGATGTTGGGGACGGGGCTCTGTCAGCGCTGCATCCTCTGTTCCCGTCGACGTGGGCCCTGGGCTGTCTGGAGAGTACTGTTTTTTTTTTTGGTTGTCTTTTCTTCATGACTGTTTCGTCACCATGCTCGCCCTGCAGCCTCCCTGCAGCCTCTCTGCACCATGTCTCTGTCTGTGTGAGTGACGTCACTGCTTGCTGTATGTTCATGACAGCTTTTTACTTTTTTTTGTTGAATTTTCTCCCCAATTTTATTTGGGCAATAACCCCACTCTTCCGAGCCCTCCATGTCGCTTGCTGCTCCACCCCCTCTGTCGATCCGGGGAGGGCTGCAGACTACCACATGCCTCCTCCCATACATGTGGAGTCACCAGCCGCTTCTTTTCACCTGCGTGGAATAGCGTGGGAGGATCACGCTATCCCCCCCCCCCAGTTCCCCCTCCTCCCTGAACAGACGCCCCAACCGATCAGAGGAGGCGCTAGTGCAGCGGCCAGGACACATACCCACATCCGGCTTTCCACCCGCAGACACGGCCAGTTGTGTCTGTAGGGACGCCCGACCAAGCCGGAGGAAACACGGGGATTCGAACCGGAGATCCCTGTGTTGCTAGGCAGTGGAATAGACCGCCACGTTACCCGGATGTCCAGCTCTTTACTTTCCCTATGGACCTTGTGGCTTTTGGTTGGCAGCGCGGTGCAGGATGACCCTGCGCTGTGATGGTGTTTGGGGTGGGTTGTTCCACGCGCGTTTGCATACAGTATTGCTGTCCTAGCATCCGCTTTTCTTTCCTGCATTATTTCGTTATCACTCAGGGTAGACAGTAAGTGCTTTATTTGTACATCTGTTACTGCATTGTGTACTCTCACCATGCCTATCTGTTGCAGAGAGAGCCTTCCTTTGATGTCTTGATACATGCTCAATAGTCCAGGTAAGAAAACCAAAGAAGGTTTGAATCAGTTCATCTGGATACAATGTTTATTGACAGATACATTTATCACTCGTGATGAAATGTATCTGTCAATAAACGTTGACAGATGAACTGATTCAAACCTTCTTTGATGTCCTTCCTTTGATGTTCTTCCTGAGGTTTCTCCCATACGTCAACCAGTCGACTAAAGGGTCCGACTCATTAGCCAAGGGCTAGCGAGTCTTTTCATCCGTGATCGTTACACTACCCCCCCTCCTTCGGGAAGCGCGTCCCCGCGCTCCAGCATACCACCTCCCTCATTCCTGAGATGGTGAGACCTCACCGTCTCACCATCCCACTTCTGACACCAATATAGAGAATTCAGGGAGTAGTTAGGAACCGCCGCAGCCAGGACGCGAACCCGGGTCTCCCACACCATGGGCGACTACGTTAACCAGTCGACTAGAGTGTCTGACTCATTAGCCCAGGGCTAGCGAGTCTTTTCATCCGTGATCGTTACACTACCTCCCCCTCCTTTGGGAAGCGCCAGTATACCACCTCCCTCTTGCCTCTGGGCGCACGCGCTTCCTCAGATGGTGAGACCTCACTGTCTCGCCATCCCACTTCTGACACCAATGTAGTGAATTCAGGGAGCAGCCATGAACCGCCGCAGCCAGGACGCGAACCCGGGTCTCCCACACCATGGGCGACTACGTTAACCAGTCGACTAAAGGGTCCGACCCCCTTAGTTGACTGGTTAGCGCAGTCCCGGCTCCGGCGGTTCCCGGCTGCCCCCTGAATTCGCTACATGTACAGTGCAGGTAGTGTTGGTTCCTCTTACACTGAGTAAATGCTTGACTAACCAGGCCACACCCATCCATGGTGCTGCTGCCTCAACTTTCACTCACCATGTCTGAAAATTGCCCTCCGCTGCACATCTGTCATGATTTATTTCAGGAAAATAAATATTGGAGACAGATCTGAAACATGCTGTTAACATCTCCATCCTCTGCCACCGTGTCCAGTCAGGATCTTTCTTTCTATACTTCCTCTTTCGACCTTCATCTGTTTTCAGTTGGCTTGTAAATCATGATAAGCTCCATCTGGTATTGTAGCGAATTCGGGGGGCAGCAGGGAACCGCCGCAGCCGCGAGGCGAACTCGGGTCTCCCGCACCTCGGGCGACTACGTTAACCAGTCGACTAAAGGGTCCGACTCGTGAGCCAACGGCTAGCGAGTCTACTTATTCGTGGTCGTTACACTATCATGCAGTCATGCATTCATATGTTGGACCTGCCCTGAACAATCATGGTGGAAGACATTTGCCAACCGACACAGCTCCATTTAAACGGCTGTGGATTCAGAGCCTTGCTAAAGGGCCCCTCGGCAGCAGCAGTGCCGGGTGGTCATAGCATTATTCATTCATGTTCCTTGGCAAAGCTGACCCAGCAGGGTTTGGGGATTTAACGCTGTGACTTTCTGCTCTCAAACTTGCCTCTCTTGGCTTCAGGCTCTTTACTGCTGCAGCCTGGCATGGAGAGCCCCGCTGTAGGAGGGAGGATGAGGAGGTGGGGAAGAGGAGAGTGAAGAGCTGCACGTTGTAGATTGAGACCAGCATTCGTGTTGCGTCTCTGTTTCATGCCTAACCCACAACAGGCTAATCAGCAGCGTCAGTAGAAGCTCTCTGGTGCAGGAATGTGATTTTACTGCTGCAGCATGGTTATGGTTTGAGCTGCGTCTGTGTCGACTGCTTCAAAAGACCCAGAGCTGCTCTGCACATCTGCCCAGCAGCTCCCCCGCTGCTCTCTTAGGCTTTGTCTCTCTGTCTTTCTGTCCATCTGTCTGTTTGTCTGTCTGTCTGCCTGTCTGTCGTTCTGTCTGTCTGTTAATCTAATTGTCTGTTTAGCTTGCTCTCTCTCTCGCTGTCTCTCTCTCTCACCCACAAACATGCACGAACATGCGCACACACGTGCACGCGCACGCATACACACATGCACGCGCGCGCGCATGCACACAACCAAATATAAACACACGCGCAGCAGTAGTATTTAGGTGAGTGAGTGGGTGGTGCAGGACGCAGTGTGTCCGTATGTAGAGTAGCATGCCCTGACAGT
The DNA here is from genome assembly GCF_029633865.1 of Lampris incognitus. NCBI lineage: Eukaryota > Metazoa > Chordata > Actinopteri > Lampriformes > Lampridae > Lampris > Lampris incognitus. The sequence goes on along the minus strand of NC_079212.1, from coordinate 89,369,675 downwards.
GTCCGTATGTAGAGTCAGCATGCCCTGACAGTGTCCGTATGTAGAGTAGCATGTCCTGACAGTGTGTCCGTGTGCAGAGTCAGCATGTCCTGACAGTGATGGCATTTTCAGGCCCGAAACCGAGGAGCTCTCACCTGCACGTCTGTCACACTGTCGATGAGGATCTAGGCGTAATTTAAGCCCATGTGCTGTCTGTCTCTGACAGCCCAGCAGACACCGACACGAGCCCAGCGGGGGAAGAATCTCACCTATGTTAAGAATTCACCCCTGTTTTTATCCCCATAACCTCGTTCAGGGGAGTCATACGTGTCACCGTGCTGAGAGCCGAGACCACATGCAGCGCATAGCTGTGTGCGCCACATGGCACAGCTCTGCAGGTACTACAATGTTAGTCCATGGGCCAGAGCCCAAAATTTCCTATTTCGGTACACTCAAGGTGGAAAACCTTACATATAATTTTTGAAAGGATCCATGTCTGTAGATGATATTTTGGTATGATAACCATTCCTGAGTGGCAGCTGTATCACAGTTATCAGCTCATGAAGTTAACCACCCGCTAAACTAAATTGCATTTTAGACGCTGGTGCATATCCTGGTTTAGCCTCATGGTCAGGACATTTTTCAATGTTCTATAATATTGTCTTTGGTATCATTTTAAAGGGGACCTTCTTAGCTTTCATTCAAGCCCTGTTGTGGATATTTCTCATAAATATAGAGGTCACTTGAGCTCTTCAACCCGTCAATAACACACATCTTTCTGCAATTTTCGCCTAAAATATATACTTTCTTTTAGCCCTGTGGCATCTAGGAATATCAGGGACACAAAACACAAAAACTGGAATACTCACAGGACTGTAAAGATTCAGGAAATGTATAATATACCCATACTATTTCATTGTGTGAGGTGATTGTGAACCTTAAATTAGAAGGGCATTATTACTAAGAAACTAACTAGACCAAAGCCAGTTAGTCCATGGGTCAGACCAGATATCGATATCACCCAAGGCGACACAACTTCACTGGTGCCATTTTATTTGGTACACTAACAGAAGTAAAATAATACATGATAACCTTTCCAAATGAGCAGGTATTTCATTTTTCTTTCAGGAAACCTGTTTCTGTGCCTCTCACGATTGTGTATTTGCCCAGATTTTTACAAATATAGCATTTCAACACCCCTTGTACTGATTAGCCTAGCTTAAACTCTGGGACAGTTCTTAGTTGGCCAACAACCAAGGATAACCAGTACTGTGTACTTCCATTCATTGTGCTAAGCTAGGCCAACGTGCAGCCAGATAGCTTTCTACTAAACACATATAGAGGAAACTGGTATCTATCTTCTTGTCTCACTCTGGAGAAGATTGTAAGCTAATTTCCCATAATGTTAGCATGTTCTTTTAATGTATATGTTAATATGATTAGTTAAAGTGGCTACGAGGAACTTTCATCTTGTGTTGATTTTAGCGGCCTCATGTGGACAAAATACAGCTGTTGCATAGCAACTAGGTAATGTATCTATTTGTGGCTATGTAAGATAAATAATGGTAATATGACGCTGGTGAAGCAAAGTAAACTTTTTTTTAGTAGTGTTCATACACCTAAGTTACATGTATTTGTTTGTATGTGGCAGGTGAAAACTGACTGAATATGGCCACTGGTGAACAAGCAAGTTTTTACCCAATACCAAAGCGCCCACGGGTGGAGTGCATTATCCACTGTTCTGATGATACAGATAAGCTGGTTTCACTACAAAGTGTCGACTCATGGAGAACTCTGCTCAGGGCAGCTCAGATACGAAATCATGCACCAGTTTTGAAACTGGCAAAAGACATTCCTGAGGGACAGATTCCAGCAATCTACTACCACAGAAAGTGTCGCAGTATCTTCACTATGAAGCAAATTCTTGATGGCCTCCTTGCAAAAGAAAAGAAAAGTTGTGTCTCTGCTGAAGAGAAACAATCTAAGAGAGTAGCTCGACATGCTCCAAGTACATCTAGGACTTATGATGCAGAGTGCATATTTTGTCAGAAAAACAGCAAATATTCCAAGAGACAGAATACGAGAGAAGTACTGGTGCAGTGTCGAGAACTGCGAGCTGATGCAAAGATCAGGAGTGCAGCCACAAAGAAAAGGGACAGCAGAATCCTTGCCATTGTGAGTAGAGACCTTGTAGCAGCTGAAGGGCACTACCACAGGTCATGCTATAGACTTTACACCAAAGAAGAGGTTTCCAAAGGAGAGGTTGCCAGCAATGAAGATGATGATGCTGCAGCCCAGTATGAAGCTGCTGTGAATAAGGCATACAATGAGCTGTTCCTCTTCATCAGGATGGAGCTTTTTGGCAATCCTCAAGTGATGACAATGACTGATCTCTCTTCTAGACTGGTAGCTTCAATGAACTCCCAAGGCATTGCCCAAGTCAAGGAATCAACCAAGAAGCACATAAGGTGAAACCTGGAGAGTGAGTTTGCTGGAGCCTTGCAGATATTCCCTGATGAGAAAGGAAAATTCCTCCTCTATCCCGATAACTTGTCCATGAGGGAACTTGCCAAAGAAAATCAGTCTCTCAAAAGGGAGCTGCAGACCCTGAAAAGTGTCAGTGCACAAGATGTTATAGCCAAAGCAGCCATCAAATTGAGAGCAGACATTAAAAGTCAAGATGTTCCTCAAACCTGGCCGCCTGAAGTCAAACCAGAAGCAGAATGTCCTACCATTCCAGAGTCGCTCATTATCTTCCTGGACTCTCTACTCACAGGCTCAAATGATCCTGATCATGCATCCCAGAGAGTGCAGTGCCTTCTGCAGTCATTTGGCCATGACATAGTATATGCAGTGACATGTGGAAATACCAAGCCTTCCAAGCACATTGTTCTGCCATTCAGTGTCAAATCGTTGACAGGAAATGTAGAGTTGATAAACATCCTCAACCGACTTGGTCACAGTGTGTCCTATTCACAGATGGAAGAGATCAACACTGCCCTGTGTCTCCAGAAACTCTCATCATCAGGGAGTGGCATTGCCCTTCCAGCTAACATCCATCCTGGCATATTCACAACTTTAGCCTGGGACAATATCGACCGTCTTGAAGAAACTGTCAGTGGTGAGGGAACATTTCACAGAGTCAATGGGATTGCTGTGCAAGCAAAGCCAGTCAACCCACTTCCTGTCCAACCCATGCCCACTGTTCCCAAAACAAAGAAGAGAAGCATTGATGGACCCCCACCAATGTTACCAACTTACAATGCTGGACAACGGGTAGGGCCACCACAAAGCAAAAAGTCAGATGCCGATACTGCAGCCAATACTAAGCTTGCCAGAGAGAAAAACCTTCTTTGGGTCCTAGGACGCATGTCACAACAAGAAGAACAGTCAGCCAGCAGCTGGACAGGCTTCAACATCCTGACTCGAGGAGAGATGACGGTCATCCCCGACAATATAGGCTATCTGCCTACCATCAATGCTCCAGCGACACAAATGTCTACTGTCAACGAGGTGCTTAACCAGTCACTGAGCATCATGCAGTGCTTAGGCCTGAGGAAGATTGTCTGTGTCTTTGACCAAGCCCTGTATGCGAAGGCTGTCGAGATCACATGGAAACACCATGACAAGTTCCATGATATCATCGTTAGGCTTGGGGTATTCCACACCATCTGCACACTGCTGGCAATAATAGGAAAGCGTTTCCAAGATGCTGGACTCAAAGACCTCTGCATTGAGTCTGGCATGATTGCAGAAGGCTCAATTGCTGGTGTTATGGATGGCCGCAAGTACAACAGGGCAGTGCGACTACACAAGCTCCTGTATGAGGCTCTCATGCGACTGACCTTGAATGGTTTCCTGTCCTGGTTGGAAGAAACTCACAGGAATGACATGGTTCACCTGAATGAGACACTGAAGACCATTGACAGCCTTGGGAAAGAAGTCTCACAACATGCTTTGAAGGAGGTCCTCGAGAACAGCTCCTGTACACGCATCATGGATCTATTTGAAGTCTACCGTGAGTTCCTTAGAGGTGGAAACGGCAGCCTCTCGAACTTCTGGATGTCCTATTTGGACATGGTTGAAATCTTGTTGGGGCTCATCCGAGCATCCAGAGAGGGAGACTGGATGCTACACTTGGCTAGCATTCGAGCAATGATCCCATGGTGCTTTGCTTATGACAGGATGAATTATGCACGCTACCTCCCCTACTACTACGCCCAGATGTCTGAGCTGCCCATCACACACCCAGATGTGTACACAGAATTCATGGAAGGAGGCTTCTCAGTCCAACTGGGCTCCACCAATCCCTTTGGCCGAATCCCTGTTGACCAAGCTATAGAAGACACGGTGAACAAAGACACCCAAACAGCTGGAGGGACAAAGGGATTCAGCTTGAAGCCAGGAGCTGTGACCAAATATTATCTCACAGCTGAGTATAGAAGCATGTACCTCAGACAGCTGAGAGACCTGACAGGTCAAGGCAGGTGCAAATGGTCTCATCCAGATCTACAGAGTCCAAGGATCAAGAGAGATGAAGCAGATGTCCAGTCTCTCATGGACCTTATGGAGAATAACTGGCTCAATCCTATGTCCCCTGATGAGATTGATTTGGTTAGCCTCTCCACTGGCAACATGGCTCCACCTGATGTGACCATAGATCTCTTGAGAGCTCTTGAGAAAGGAGAAGAGGCCTACCAAGCATTCCAGCAAACAAGGTTAGATGCAGACCCACCACCTGTGAAATTCCACGCCAAGATGACCAAGCAAAGTCTGAAAACATTCTCCAATGTCAGCACAAAACAAGCTCATGGAAAGAAAGCACAGGATGTGGTTCTGAAGGCAGATAGAAACCTTTTCAGTTACATGATCCTGGTGGCTGAAAGCAGGAAGGTGAATCTGAAGGATGTCCTTGCCTACCCATTGGACCCACTACCATGGGCACTGGCAAATGCTGATGGGTCCTTACGAAAAACAAACAAGGCTGCACTTGCCAGAGAGCTTGAAAAGAATGTATCTCCTGCAGAAGACATCCCAATCCCATCTACTTCCATCATTGATGGGATGAGCCTGGTCCAAAAAATGAATGGCAACAACAAAACCTTTGCACAGGTGGCAGAGTCAGCCTTGACCCAGGTCCTCCATGAGGGAGCACAGAGTGGGAGGATTGATTTTGTTTTTGATGTCTATCACCAGACTTCGATCAAAGATGCTGAACGACTGAACCGGGGTGGAGACATCACTCTCCAGTACAAGAATCTTGCAGGGGGACACCACGTCCAGCAGTGGAGAAAATTTCTGTGCAGTTCCTCCAACAAGACCAGTCTCATCAAGTTTCTGGTGGAAGAGTGGAAACTCCCACGATACAGAGCTATGCTGCATGGCAAGGTGTTGTACATGACCTGTGAGGAAACCTGCTACAAGTTGACAGAAGATGGGTGTGAGGAAGCAGCAGAACTGCACTCCACACATGAAGAAGCTGACACCCGTCTGCTCCTGCATGCATTGCATGCAGCAAATGCGGGCTCAAAGTCAGTTATCATCACAGCTGAGGACACTGATGTCATGGTGCTTTGTCTTGGCTTCCAGAAGGACATCACCTGTCCCATCTACCAGAAGTGTGGGACTCAGAACCGCACACGGTTTGTCGACATCACCAAACTGGCAAGTTCACTTGGAGACAGCATCTGTGACAGCCTAATTGGCTTACATGCCTTCACAGGCTGCGACACTGTCAGTTGATTCGCTGGTCGAGGGAAGCTGAATGCCCTGAAGATAGTGAGAAAGCACACTTCCTGCCAAGAGACTTTTAGTCAACTGGGACAGACATGGAATGTGAGTGATGAGCTGTTCCAGAAAATTGAGCAGTTCACCTGTCGGATGTATGTTGCTAATAGCAGCACTGCTGAGGTGAACAAACTGCGTTACCAGCTCTTCTGCACCAAAAGGGGAGAGGTTGAGTCCAGCCAGCTGCCACCATGTAGAGACTGTCTCTTTATGCATGTTCAACGAGCCAACTATCAGGCAGCAATATGGAAGTGCTGTCTGCAGGCTAACCCTGTGGTGCCAAGCCCTACTGAGTATGGATGGACAGACGATGAAGGCAAGCTGGCCATTTACTGGATGCGCTCCCCACCTGCACCAGATGTGGTCTTGGAAATGCTAACATGCAAGTGTGTGCATTCATGCAAAATGCCAAGCTGCATGTGCCTGTCAAATGGACTTCCATGCACAGACATGTGCAGGTTACAGACCTGCAGTAACCAAAAACAGCAGGATAGTCTAGAACTGTACTTTGAACTTGGGGAGTCAGATGATGAGAGAAACGAGCAGTTTGATGAATGACAGTGTGATGATTCTGATGGTATTACTGTGGTAGTAGTCTATTGATGCACAGGATGTTGATTCTGGACTTGGTTACCCAGAGCTTGATAACAATAATGTAACCATATTCACATATACCCATTACCCTACCCATTACCATTACATATACCCACTAATGATATGGGATTACATGTATCATTGACTAAGTATATGTAAATGTCAATGTTTAAAATATTAAAATAGTTCATTACCTCACTATGGTATTCCTTTTTATCATGTATTTTGATTGTGTATTTAAACAAATGTATAGAGACCAGTTTGTGACCTAACTGGCTTTGGTCTAGTTCTCATTTAAGGCTCACAATCACCTCACACGATGAAATAGTATGGGTATATTATACATTTCCTGGATCTTTACAGTCCTGTGAGTATTCCAGTTTTTGTGTTTTGTGTCCCTGATATTCCTAGATGCCACAGGGCTAAAAGAAAGTATATAGTTTAGGCGAAAATTGCAGAAAGATGTGTGTTATTGACGGGTTGAAGAGCTCAAGTGACCTCTATATTTGTGAGAAATATCCACAACAGGGCTTGAATGAAAGCTAAGAAGGTCCCCTTTAAAATGATACCAAAGACAATATTATAGAACATTGAAAAATGTCCTGACCATGAGGCTAAACCAGGATATGCACCAGCGTCTAAAATGCAATTTAGTTTAGCGGGTGGTTAACTTCATGAGCTGATAACTGTGATACAGCTGCCACTCAGGAATGGTTATCATACCAAAATATCATCTACAGACATGGATCCTTTCAAAAATTATAAGTAAGTTTTGCCACCTTGAGTGTACCGAAATATCGTCTGGCCCATGGACTATGTAGTGTAGACTGCTGTCTAGCACACGTCTTACAAGATGTCTCCCGTACGTATGCACACGTGGATGACCTGCAGGGAAGACTATACAGAAGAAGATTAATGGAGCAACAAGAAGACTAATGAAGCAACGAGAAGACTAATGAAGCAACACATTCTCATGAAACGGTTCGTGCGATATCGTACGAAAAGTTATGCACAATTTTTCATGGATAATCCTACGGATGTCCCACGACACGAGCGATTCAGAGCGCCTGCGCAATCCTCTGCAGTGCAGAGCAGCTTCCCTCCACTCCACCCCCCCCCCCCCGGGCTAGGGTAACCCTGAGGCCAGCGCCCAGGTCACGTGATCACAGCCTGGCCCACGACTACGTGGGTCCCATACAAATTTTAGTGCACTACTTTTCGTACGTTTTACTACGACCAGGGAATGAGAACAGCCTGAATGAAGACTAGAATGTACAAGACCCTGTTCCTGGCTGACTACAAAGTTACAAAATGACTTTCATGGTTTAGGAGAATATATATAAATGTTTTTTAATTTAGGTTTTTCTCGAGTTTCTTTAAGGAAAATTAATACGAGTGAATAAGTACAAAAGACCAAATTTTTTTTTGTTTTTTGAACAAGTACTAAAACAGCAATGACTTAACAAAAGCACAGCATAATAATAATAACAACAACAACAACAATAATAACAATAATAATGATGATAACAATAATAATAATAATAATGCTAAATAATAATAACAACAATAATAACAATAATAATGATAATAATAACAATAATACCACTACTACTAATAATAATAACAATACTACTACTACTAATAGCAACAACAACAACAACAGCAACAACAATAATAACAATAACACTATTACTAATAGCAACAACAACAACAGCAACAATAATAATAACAATAATACTACTACTAATAGCAACAACAACAACAATAATAACAAAATAACAAATAATAATGATGATAATAACAATAATAATACTAAATAATAGTAATAATAACAATAATAACAATAATAATGATAATAATACCACTACTACTAATAATAACAATAATACTACCACTAATAGCAAGAACAACAACAACAATAATACTATTACTAATAGCAAGAACAACAACAATAATAATACTACTACTAATAGCAACAACAATAACAATAACACTACTACTAATAGCAAAAAAACAACAATAATAATAACAATAATAACAATAACACTACTACTAACAACAACAATAATAATAACAATAATACTACTACTAATAACAACAACAATAATAACACTACTGCTAATAACAACAACAATACTACTACTACTACTACTAACAACAACAACAATAACAATAATACCACTACTAACAACAATAATAACAACAATAATAATAACAACACTACTACTACTACTACTACTAACAACAACAATAATAATAATAACAATACTACTAATAATAATAATAATAATAACAACAACAATAACAACAACACTAACACTACTACTAACAACAACAATAATAATAATAACATTTGCATAACGCTGTTCGCTTCATATTGAAGGGATAACTCACTTCATCATATTTTGATATTTTTGGTGAACCACAGGACGGCTCAGCCACACACACACACACACACACACACACACACACACACACACACACACACACACACACACACACACACACACACACACACACACACACACACACACACACACAGCTGTAAGGCACGCTCCGGGTTCAAACCCGGGCTGGAACTGTTGCTGCGTTTCATTCTGTCCACGTTACTGCTCTGTCTGTCTCTGCCGTCCTGTGTGTAGCGTAATGTAACACTCAGGCTGCAGGACACGTCTCCCCTGGGGGGACAATAAAGGTATCCTTGACCCTTGAACTTTGAATGCCCCCAAACCAAGCTCCAATCCACCGTAAATAGATCATTGACTAGTGAAATATATCATGTGTGAAAGCTGTAATCACGCACGCAGCCGTGCACCAGGGTGACGTCCCAGTTCAGAGGGGGGACAACACATCCGAGTGACGTCCCAGTTCAGAGGGGGGACAACGCATCCGGGTGACGTCCCAGTTCAGAGGGGGGACAACGCACCAGGGTGACGTCTCAGTTCAGAGTGGGGACAACGCACCAGGGTGACGTCCCAGTTCAGAGGGGGGACAACGCATCAGGATGACGTCTCAGTTCAGAGGGGGGGACAACGCATCCGAGTGACGTCCCAGTTCAGAGGGGGGACAACGCATCAGGGTGACGTCTCAGTTCAGAGGGGGGACAACACATCCGAGTGACGTCCCAGTTCAGAAGGGGGACAACGCATCAGGGTGACGTCTCAGTTTAGAGGGGGGACAACACATCCGGGTGACGTCTCAATTCAGAGGGGAGGCAACGCACCAGGGTGACGTCCCAGATCAGAGGGCGGACTACGCGTCAGGGTGACGTCTCAGTTCAGAGGGGGACAACGCACCAGGGTGACGTCCCAGTTCAGAGGGGGGACAACACATCCGAGTGACGTCCCAGTTCAGAGGGGGGACAACGCATCCGGGTGGCGTCCCAGTTCAGAGGGGGGACAACGCACCAGGGTGACGTCTCAGTTCAGAGTGGGGACAACGCACCAGGGTGACGTCCCAGTTCAGAGGGGGGACAACGCATCAGGATGACGTCTCAGTTCAGAGGGGGGACAACGCATCCGAGTGACGTCCCAGTTCAGAGGGGGGACAACGCATCAGGGTGACGTCTCAGTTCAGAGGGGGACAACGCATCAGGGTGACGTCCCAGTTCAGAGGGGGGACAACACATCAGGGTGACGTCTCAGTTTAGAGGGGGGACAACACATCCGGCTGACGTCTCAATTCAGAGGGGGGGGGCAACGCACCAGGGTGACGTCCCAGATCAGAGGGCGGACTACGCGTCAGGGTGACGTCTCAGTTCAGAGGGGGGACAACGCATCCGGGTGACGTCCCAGTTCAGAGGGGGGACAACGCTCGCTGGCCTGCATGCACAGCTCTGTAACT
>NC_079212.1:89264472-89354472 GCF_029633865.1 Lampris incognitus | reverse complement strand
TGTGTGGTGGCTAAGCATGTGCCACGGAGGGCCGTGTGTGTGTGCAGGTTTTCCTTCCAGCCGGACTCCACACCAGGTGATCTCACTGATTAGCAACCCGTCAACCACAGAGGAAGAGTGTGTCAGGGAGGTCACCTGGTGTGGAGTGGGGGTTGGGAGGAAAACCTGCATGCACGTGGCCCTCCATGGCACATGGTTAGCCGCCGCTGGTCTAGAAGGACAGCCCGGAGAGGATCCCAGCATACCATTCAGGACTGTTGTTGAAAACGGAGCGAATTTGTTTAGTTTGGACCAGGGAAGAGACTGACACCGCATTCATGACCGCAGCCAGAGGCGCTGCGTTCAACCCCAGGGTCTCAGGTCAGAGTTCACCAAGCAGTCAGAGTTTCTGCTGCTCCGGAGTGAAGGAACACGCTGTCCGCTTTTTCGGAAGTCGTTTCAAAAATCGTCTTTTGTTGAGTCTTAAAACCTTATTTTTATGCAAACAGCTCAGCATATCGGCCCCCGGGGTTGAGATGGGTCCACACACAAGTCCGTCCGGGGGTTTGTTTTGTTTGTTTGTATTTAAATGCAGCATGCTTCCTCATTATGCACCGCTAAACAAGATACGCAGAATCCACTGAGCAGCAGAAGCTGCACTCGGGACAGATGACGGCCACCCCACCACTGACAGAACTTGCACCCTTTAGTAAACCTGGATGGGTGAATGTGAGACTACATGGCCTTCTTTCTTCTTTTTTTTTGTTGCAGCCTCACGCTGCCTGCTGCTTTGGTGCGGGAGCCCTGAGAGCTAACGCTAAATTCTAGACGGGTGTCGGGAGACTTGGGGTAATTCACTTTGACACCCCGCCCTCTTTAGTTCCTTCTTGTTCCCTCCGACGGCCGGTCCCCTTGTCCTTCTCTGCCCGTGGACTGGTGTCGTGCTGGGGCGGCCCGGCCCTTAAACAATCCTCCGCTCGGTCACACGGCGGTGAGCCGCGGCCCGCTGCCTCCCCCCGCGGAGTAAGGCATCTCTGCTGTCACGTCTGAGACGAGCGCGGGGCAAAAGCATAGCTACTGTACTCCTGCCTCCTCCCAGACCGGCCCTGGGAGGATCCTAGCCCTGTCCCAGACAGGGTTTTTTTTTCTCTCTCTGCCTCTGAATTCCTCTCACTGCTTTTTTTCCTTCTTCGTGGGTTTGTTAGTGTTTATTGTGTCTTGCATCTTCATTTCTGTGTGAGGGGGGGGGGTCTGTCAGCAGCGGCGGCGCTCTGCCGTGTTGCTGACCTCGTCTTCAACCTCGGCGTCGGCTGCAAATCCCAGGTGGGCCTCTGTGGGTGTGGCCGCGCCCGTACGCCCAAAATCACATCATCCTTTGAAACGCCCAGGTGTGGAAGTTAGAGCAGGAGTGCACCAAGTAAAGCTTGCATTGAAACCCTTATAAAACACTGCAGTGTATTTCGGGAAGTGACGCACGTGCTTAATTAGACTGTTCGCAGCCTTTCATTTTACAAGGCGAGAGGTGCTTGTTGAATGTGTGCCAGCAGGCCTGTGAGGGGGAACACGTGGGTCCAGTCCAGGGGAGGATAAAGGCATCCGGGGGAACCTCGTGCACCAGGGTTGTGGGTTGGGGGGGTCTGTGGGTTGGGTGTGCGATGGGGTTTTCTTGAATTCACGTATAAAGTTGTTTTTAAAACATGCATTACTGCCTCTTTTGGACTTTGGCTGGTGTCCTTAAGGGGCATTAATACCTTCCAATTATGTCCTTCAGATCAGTTGGGCTGCGGCTGTAAGGACTTCTCCAAATAGGCTGCGGTCTTAGCACCTGGTCGAAAGGGTTTAACTGGGCTGAAACGCCGGTTTGCTCGATTCCGCACAGGAAACAGCAAAATAGTGTGGAAGGTTGAGTGGGCCTGGTCTGGTTCCAAGAGCCCAACTCCACATAAGTCCATTTTACATGTGTTGAGGGTGAAGGGACACTAGTACATTTGGGATGCATTAGCTTTTTATATGTGCTGACATGTTTGGGACAAAACATTGTGAAACTGGGGGGTTTGTGGGCGGTGAATAATACCGAGAGAGCAAGCTTTTAAGGCTCATTATGAACCTCTGCTCCAGGCAGTATCTGAAGATTCCCTTCTTGGACAAATCAAAACAAGACCAGCCCAACTTAGTTCTGCGCTACTTCTCAATGATGCACGGCTTTAGAATTCTGATCGGCTGGTATTCAGTACGGGGAGCGAGCCACGGCGAGACGAGTATCGTCACGTAGGCCTGGGTTTCATATGCAGGGATGACTCTTCAGACCCATCTCTTAGCTGGTTCTTAACAGTAGCGAGTGTCGGGGCTGTGGTGGGTTACCACCCGGCACTACCTGCTACATGCGAAGAGGTACAGCAGAACGTCTACCCGGTGTAATCACGGACGAGCCCTCGTGTTACCCGGGCCCGTCGGCCGCCGTCTCTGAGGGCGAGTCTGCTTTCAGACATGGCTGCCGCCTCATTGGTGTGCCATGCAACGCCCTCCCAACGCGCAGACGATGGTGATATCCTACACAGTCCTCTCCAGTCTCAGGAAGTCCTCTCGGTCTGAGGTTGACCTTATAATTACGTGAATGCGTTTGATTGAATCAACATAAACAGGTCTGATTGGCCTTGGTCTGCCACTGTTGACCAGAAATGCCAGAGCAAAGCGTAGATCAGACGTCTTTCAGTTTGTCTTGGCATCTGTGAGCCATTTGTAGTGGTCCCTCTGTTACACGTCACTTCGCCGAATAAATAACCGTGCAAACAGGGCTGCACGGGATGTCGCTGGCGAGAGGATTCGGTAATTGAAAGGCACAATGCCGTGCCCACGGGGGGGGGGGGGTTGAAGTGAGTTAAGGTGAATCAACACCTGTTATTATTTATTGGCAGGGAGGACCTGCTTCCTTCTCTGTCTCGCTCAGAGAAAGAGCTGCCAAAAAAATCTCAATGTCACTTTTCTCAGGTCAAACCCGAGCCAGTACTTTGAGCTGCAGGTCCTACATCTCTAGCCGGCATGGAGGACACAAGTCAGAGGTCCTTACGTTCTGCTACTTCCTGCTAAAACATCCAGTACATACAGACAACCACCCACAAGCCTCGACACTCACTTCCACCTTCCGGAGTTCTGATATGGTTTTATAATCAGCTATTCGTTAGGATTTTATAATCAGTGTAATTACTCGTCTGTTTAGCTGTTAACATACACTGCTAACTGCAAGACGGAGATGCAAGTAAGATGCTCTAGTCCAGTATTTCTCAACCGGGGGTCCGCGGACCCCCAGTGGTCCGTGGTGTAATTGCAAGGGGTCCGTGAAAATAAAATATCTTTAAAAAAAGATCCTATGACATTTATAGAAACAGGATTATTTTACTCAAATGTGACTGAGACCTTTACCTACCTAAACTATAAAGGGTAACAGGACTTTTTTCTCTAATTACATCTGTTTCACAAGTGTAATTTATTGTATTTTAATAAGAGATCTCGCTCCCGTTTGCATTGTTAAAAGTTACTGCATAAAAATTCTGTTGTTACATATATCTGAAAGTTACTGAATACATATTCTGTTTTGTTCCATATATCTGAAAGTTACTGCATAAGAATTCTGTTTTGTTAACTATATCTAAGTTACAACTGAAAGCTCTTATTTTTGCCCCAAAGAGTGAATAAATGCTATAATGCAATTTAAAATGCAGTTTCTACTGTTTCTATCAAATTGCAACCCCCCTCCCCCAAGATCAGGTGGAGGGGTCCTCAGGGTAGATCAAAAATACGCAGGGGGTCCAGGACCCCAAAAAGGTTGAGAACCACTGCTCTAGTCTGCTTGATGCGTTCCCCTTTCTGAATGACGTAATCTTCCCCCCTCATTAAGACGTGTATTTAACTAGATAGGGTGGAAGGATGCCCGGGGACACCTGACGCGTGACGCCTGTCCTTTCCTCAGATAAAAGGTTTTGCTGAAACTGATCGAGTTGCTTTCCCGTCCAAACCTGTGAAATATGGTAGACGTCTATAGGGAAGAGTAGGATTGATAAGGCGCATGTCTGGGGCGAGGGATGAGCATCCTCACTCCTGACACAGATGAGAGACAGAGAGAGAGGCAGAGACAGAGAGAGACAGAGAGAGAGGGAGAGAGAGATTTGTTTTTTTTTTCAATATTAAAAAACCAATAAAAATCCAAACTTTTTTCCCATGACACATTGTACTGCACAGTACGGTTAAAAACACAACAATTTCATCACTTCTTTATAAATGGTATTAAATATTAAGTATTCACCTGCCACAGAACGTATTGCATCACTATTGCACCGCTTTTTGATAAAATCACCCATGTTACTCGTTCCTTTAAAGAAACTAAAATCACCTCAGACTCCGGCTTTCACCTATGAGATGAAAACAGGAAGTACTTCCTGTCCCGTCCTGTTCTCCACTCTGTTCTTCCTGCTACTGTATGATGGACAGTTTGGCCTCCCCTACTACCAGATTTAGCGGTGGCCACTTGGAGGCGTCAGATTTTTTTGGTAGCCAACTCCCAAAATGAAGACAGTCTTAGACCACCTCTCACCAAACTGTCTAAAAACATTCTTAGGTGCATTAAAAAGGCTACGGAGTCTTTTGCATCTGTAAAAACAATGAAATATAGTCTCTACTTTGGCACAAAATTTACATTTACTTGAAACTGTGGGGTTGATCGCAGAGATAAAACTATCCACTGCGACGGCACCATGTAGAATTCTCTACGGTAAACCACCCGCCCTTTTCTTTAGAGGTGGTTTATATAAAGCCCTCCATACTGTTCTCATCCCACTGCCCACATCTACTTCTGGTCTCCACGCTGTGTCAACTCTCCCACCCAGTTTACATTTGTTCACACAATTATATACAGTTTTTCCTTTAACTGTGTACAAGTCCACTTATTTACAGTCCATCACATTTAATAGCGGTACTGAGAATCCATTCAGATGTGGAAAAAAAGCCCAGCTCCAGAAATAGATCATTCTCATCAGCAATGTCCACTCCACCACGGTACTCCTGCAGCGTCATTAACTCCTCCTCCGTCAGTCTCTCAATCCACATATTTAAAATGTTCCTGGTCTGCCCGAGAACAGAAGCCACAGCCTGGGTGCTGGTCAGTCCAGGACCAGCTACACCCAATATTCTCCTCAGAGTGACTGCTCCGGTGGTGCATAGCATGCTGGTGAGACCCGGTGTTGTGCTGTCCTGAACATCCATTCTGGCCTCATTAATAAGAGGCTCTTCCACTAGCCAGTGCAAACAGCGTGTAGGTTCCAGTCTCTTCCGTTTAAATAAATTCCATGTCTTAAAAAGCGCTTGATAAAAAGGAGGTAATCCACATAGTTTTAAAAAACCTTAAACCCATTAAAAACATGCAGTGTCTAAATCCAGACCAGCTGTCCTCCTCAAGATGCTGCTTGTCAAATCTCTCCAGACAACATATTTTAGACCTGTAAGATATCTCTAAACAAACTGTAATCTGAAAGTAGCTATTCGGCTTTCTATGTGTATAAGACCTTGTCCCCCCTCCTCTTTTGGTAGGAACAACGCACTCTGGGGCACCCAACGTAACTCATCCCAGACAAAAATCCACTAAGATGGCTTGTATTTTTTTTGTGTTAGGCCTTTAGGTGGCCCCATACAGGCCAAGCTATGCCACAGAGCAGAAGCTATCAGGTTGTTAACGACTAATGCCCTGTCTCTAAAGGACATTTGTGGCTTCAGCCATTTCCATTTATCTAACCTTCCTTCTACTCTCTCTACCACGCCCGCACAATTCTTCTGGACTATGATCTCATTGCCAGGGTACACTCCCAGATATTTAAAACCATCCTTCTTCCATCTCAACCCCCTGGTAGACTGGGTAGACCCCTCCTCCAAACCCCCACTGCCATTCCCCCTCTCTTTTTCCCAATTAACCTTTGCAGGTGATTCGGTTCCAGAATCTTTACCAATTCCCTCGTTTTTTGATCCCTTCCAGGTTCTTGACAAAAAATAATGATGTCATCTGCATAAGCTGACAAAACGTATTTTGTTAAAATCCTTTAAAAACAGACCTTCAATAATACCCCTTACTTTACATAACATGGGTTCAATAGACAATGAATACAAAATCTCCGAGAGTGAACAGTCCTGTCTCAGTCCCCTACGTACTTGAAAAGGGGGACCTAGGAGGTCTAAGTCCTCCTTTTCAGTACACTCTCAATGTCCTGGTACAAAACCTTGATCATAGCTATAGGCCTCGGCTGAGACCAAAATTCTCCAGTCTTCCAGAGGTAAAAGTGCTCAACCCAGTCAAAAGCTTTTTCCTAGCCTAGAGAAACTAAACCAGTATCAAAGCCCAAAGAACTAGACATTTCCAAGATATCTCGAATTAAGGACACTGTTCCAGTCAGACTCGTTAAAAGTCTCCTGCACAAACATCACATCAGTTCTTTTAAGTCTCATGAGCTTGTACAGTAGAGACCTTTTTGCTGCATCTCTTGCCCCGTTTATGTTCAGCGTACTGATGTTAAAGTGACTCATTGCAAGACATATTAAGAGCACACATAGCAGCAATGCTGACTTACATTCAGGATGTAAGATCTTATTCATCATCATCTCCATTATTCAACTCTTGTCTGATTCCCTGAACAATTCTCTTTAGTCTATACACCTCCTGTTCGGTGAAACCTCCTCTCCTTTTACTGCTCATCTGTAGCCTTGCGGAGTTGGCAAACAGCTCTCCGTCAGAGCAGTAATCCTCAATTTTTACTCCCTTCAAGCTCTTAGTTTTTTGTAAGAACAGTTTGACTTTTACCAACACCGTAAGCTCTGTTGTTACGTCTAGCAGCCACTTCACTGTCAGAAGATTCACTCTCCCTATCAGCAGCAGAGTCCTCCTCCATACTGGACCCAGACTCTGTATCTATCCGTTGTGCTGCTCTCTTGCCTCTGGTCTTACTCACTACCCCTTTCTTTGCTCGTGAATCTCCACTGTTACTTTTAGATTTCCTATTCGGATGTGTCACTCTTAGGGCCTCATCTTTCATCCCACCTTCACTTCCTCTCAACACTACATTCTCTGCAGCACATTCACTTACAGTCTTCCTCTTGTTTTGCAGCCTCCTATCCCTCATCTTCCTCCCCCTGTCCTTCCTCAACCACCCGACTGTCTTGCTGTACTTCACCTGTCTCCTCCTGCCCTCCCTCACTCACCTGACTGTCTTGCTGTACTTCACCTGTCTCCTCCTGCCCTCTCTCACTCACCTGACTGTCTTGCTGTACTTTACCTTTCGCCTCCTGTCCCACCACACTTCCCTGGCCATCTTGTCTCATTGTCCCAGTCTCATTCTGGTTCTGTTGCTCGGTTTCCCCTCTTCCAGCAGGTGCCTTGTTAGAACCATGCTGTCCTGATGTAGTAGAGTTTTTCTCTGGACATGCTCTGATTAGACGTCCCCCTCTACCATAATTAAAACATCTCGTATTGTCGCATGTTACAAAAATAACATAATGAAAGTCATTCCACTCTCAATTTGAAAGTTCAGCTCCTCACTGCTGTTGTCCAGGATCACATGTAGCTGCCCTCTGTGGGACACTACATGTCTTAAATGAGGAGACTTGCAACCCGAGAAGACTTTCCTGATTTGGGAGAGTGTTTTTCCGCGTCGAGATAACTCTCGTGTCAACACTTCATCTCTAATGAACGGAGGAACATTTCATGAAGTGGCTGGTGAGAGACAAGACAGCTATGAACGTATCGTTCACCACAGTCCCGTCCTCCACCGCCGCGTTCCCCTTTTCAACACTGTCTACAAATATGGCCAGCACATTGTCCATCCGAGGAGCGGACTTAATGCTGTTGTAACCCACAACCTGCCCCACGGCCAGACAGCAGTCCTCCGCCGAACAAGGGGCAGAGCCGGCCCACGGCTTTATGGGGCCCTAAGCAGAATTTGATTGCCCCCCCTCCCCCGCCTCACCTGGAAAGTCTTAAAATAAACCAGCAGACAATGCATTTTTTGTCCTCCTCTTTCGCTTCTCTGCGCCAGACGGATAAACCCTTTTAGGTGACATAGTGTCACGATGTACTAGCTTACAGTTGTAATGCGCATGAAACTGACCCCAGCTCTGACGTAGGCAGCGGAAATGATTAAACCAGTAGCATTAATTTGTCAGTCTGTTAACAACATGATATCAAGATATTTAGTTTTTGTTTTTGGTGATTACTACTGATATAATATATCACACACACACACACACACACACAAATATATATATTTAACAACCTGTCGTGTTTGACATTTCAAGCGCTCTTTGGGGCCCCCTGCTGGCGCGGGGGCCCTAAGCGACTGCTTAGTTCGCTTATGCCTTGGGCCTGCTGCTTCCTGGTCAGTTTGGAAAGATCCATGCCGGTGACTAGCACGCCGACCAGCAAACGCTGGCCCACTACAAACAGACACACTACTACTACTACTACTACTACTACTACTACTACGACTATACTACTTTCGGCTGCTGCCGTTAGGGGGCGCCACAGCGGATCATCCGTTTCCATTTCTTCCTGTCTTCTGCATCTTCCTCTGTCACACCAGCCACCTGCATGTCCTCCCTCACCACATCCATAAACCTCCTCTTTGGCCTTCCTCTTCTCCTCTTCCCTGCTTCCTTCCCCCAATATACTGTAACGTGCATGGATAAGTAGACACGTTGGTCCTTGACTAATAGTCGACTGGTTAACGTTGTCGCTTGCGGAGTGGGAGACACGGGTTCGCGTCCCGGCTGTGACGGTTCCCGGACTGCCCCCTTAATTCGCGACATTGGTGTCAGAAGTGGGATGGTAAGACCGTGAGGTCATCGGAAGCGCGTGCGCCCAGAGGCGTGAGGGAGCTGATATGCTGGAGCGCGGGGACGCGCTTCCCGAAGGAGGGGGTAGTGTAACATGCATGGATAAGTAGAAACGTTGGTCTTTGA
Source organism: Lampris incognitus (assembly GCF_029633865.1). Classification (NCBI taxonomy): domain Eukaryota; kingdom Metazoa; phylum Chordata; class Actinopteri; order Lampriformes; family Lampridae; genus Lampris; species Lampris incognitus. The sequence goes on along the minus strand of NC_079212.1, from coordinate 89,345,502 downwards.
CTAACGGGTCGGACCCTTTAGTCGACTGGTTAACGTTGTCTCTTGCGGAGTGGGAGACACGGGTTCGCGACCCGGTTGTGGCGGTCCCGGGCTGCCCCTCGAATTAGCAACAATACCCAGCATCTCTCAGACAAAGATGGAAAAAGTTTGGAAGTCACTCACTCCGTAGAAATCGCAACAGATGCTCACGTGCTCCGCTCGCTCAGTCACGCCCCCATCCATTCAGAGAGAGAGAGAGATCTCATTCACCAAAACACGTTTGTTTGCCTTAATGATGTGATCATGGAGGATATGCAGAGACAATGTACAGCACTACACATATTATTCTGTATCTATCGTGTAGGATTACTGCATGTTCTCCATATGTCCTCTACATACAACAGCCTCCTATAGATTTATGCAGACGTGCAGCATAATTAACAACATTTCCTTACAAAACCAAGAGGCTCCAGGTTGATAATGGGAACAGATGCATATTCAAAAAGTGGGAAAAACGTGAACATTGGTTTACATTTGTCTTTCAACCAGCCATTGAAATTATTGCCAAAGTAGGCAGCAAGTAGATCCAGGCAAATTAGCAACAAAAATATGCCAATCTGCAAACCTGATGGCTGCACAAATCCAGAGGACAATCCAGTCAAAACAAGACCCAGTACATTTGAGCAAATCAGTTGTGCCAGTTTTGCCACAGTTGTGACATTTTTTTTCTTGTCTCTTCTGTGTGTGTGTGTGTGTGTGTGTGTGTGTGTGTGTGTGTGTGTGTGTGTGTGTGTGTGTGTGTGTGTGTGTGTGTGTGTGTGAATGGTGTGATGTGAGTCTCCCCTGTGTGCACGTGTAGTCTGTCCTCCTCCCAAGTCTCCATGGTGACGGCGGTCGCGTGGCTTGGGTCCTGGGCTGTTCCAGTGGCATCTGGACACTGCTTGGCATCCTCCACATCACATTCTTCATATATTTACAATTCCATTATAAGTGTGTTATCCTCTTTCAGTGTTGTATTGTGTAAATTGTGTAAACACAACATCCATTGCACGCTGTCCGTCTTGGGAGAGAGATCCTCCTGTGTTGCTCTCCCTGAGCTTTCTTCCTAGTTTTTCCTCCCTGTTAAAGGGTTTTTTAGTGAGTTGTTCCTTATCCAATGCGAGGGTCTAAGGACAGGATGCTGTGTTGCTGTAAAGCCCCCTGAGGCACATTTGTAATTTGTGATATTGGGCTATACAAATAAAATTGACTTGACAAATATTTGCCGTGGAAAATGAGGTTGTTAATAAGATAGACATGAAGTCGTGTGATCAGTTAAAGTGTGTGGGAAACTCTTGCAGTTGTTGTATCAGAGACGGCCAACATCAGCCTCCATTATCAGCCTCTCACATCTTTTAAAGATTTATTTCTGATTTCTCCCTTTTTAGTGGCCAATCGATCCCTATTCTAGTTCAAACACCCACCCTCTAGTTCAAACACCCACGCCTCCCCACTTCCGGGATAAGGCGACTCCAGGTCGAACCACTGCTTTTACCCCACACACACACACACAGAGACGCATTCATATGACGAACACAAGCCGACTCCGCCCCCCTCCCCGAAGACAGCGTTGCCAATTATTGCTGCTTCATCGAGTCCGGCCATAGTCGGATCTGACGAGACCGGGGCGCGAACCCCAGTCCCCAGTGGGCAGTGGGCAACTGCATCGACACAAAGCCGATGGTTAGACCGCTACACCACCGCGGACCCTTACTTTAGCCTCTCACATCTTGAACAAAGTAAAACGAAACTATTGGAAAAGCCGATTATTGTATTTTTAAATCACGTCAGGACACAGCGCTGTCGCTCGACACAACCTCTCCGTGGCATTCTTTATTTAGACTGACTCAGCATCAAAGGCAGACCCGATCAAACAACCCAGAGCCCGCAGGCATCACCAATCGATCCCAGCACAATAGAACAGCACCAAATCAAATGCAGCACTGTCGATGTGTGCAGACATAACATTTCGCCCCCCCGGCAGGATTTCAAACATGAAAGGTTGACACAAAGTCCCCTAGGTGGCCAGGGCGTAAACGTGTGCGAACAGGTCGCGGGGCGGCCTGAGGCTGGGCAGGCCGAGGTGGGGAGGGAGATGGCAGGGGAAGCTGAGGCCCAGAAATGTCTGGGGCCCATGTAGGAGCTGCATGAAGCCCCGGGGCGTCTCGCCATGCTGAGGGAATGGCTATGGTTGTGTCACCAGCTGTGTGTGGCGGAGCTGACACCTTCCGTAGACGACTGGAGTGCCACCGAGTGCCATCGCTGAGGAGGTAAGTGGCTGGGCCCAGCTGACGGGTGACTTGGAGAGGAGAGGACCAGTATGAAGCCATTTTATTGTCCCTGTGGGGCCTGCGGGCCCTGACCCAGTCTGACACATTGATGTCTGGCACCCTGGTTCGTTTTGACTGGTCAAACCGTTGCTTCATCCGCGTCTGCTGACGAGTGACTGAGGCTCTGACCCCAGAGGGAGGTGCCTGAGGTGTGGAGGGGCGGAGCCTGTCAAGGGGCATGCACAGTTCCCGGCCTAGCATGAGAGAGGCTGGGGAGACGCCTGTGGTCGAGTGCTGTGTGGCCCGATAGTGCAGCAGAGTGTGACGGATGGCCTGCGTGAAAGAGCACCCTTGGGCCATGTGTGCTCTGAGGCCGTTCTTCAGTGACTGGTGAAAACGTTCAACGCCGCCATTGGCCTGGACGTGGTAGTACGCAGTGCGTATATGACGGATGCCCTTGCTTTCGAGATAAGCAGTGAACTCAGCAGAGACCAGCTGAGGGCCGTTGTCAGTGGTGATGGCCTTTGGGAGGCCCCAGCGAGAGAAAAGAGAGTCCAGGAAGTCGATGATGATCTGTGAGGTCACAGTGCCGGAAGTGGTGAGTTCAGGCCATTTTGAGTGTAGATCGTAGGCGACCACCATGAAGCGTTGGGTGGTGGGGAACTCCATGGATCTCACCACAAATGTCCAACTGCAGGTGTTCCCAGGGCTGAGAGGGCCAGGCGAGAGGTTGCAGGGGTGGGGGAGCCTGGTGGCCAGTCTTGCCACTCACAAGGCAGGCAGAACAGTCCTTCACCAGAGCCTCAATATCTCTGTCTATCCCCGGCCACCACACCAGGTCTCGGCAGCGCTGTTTCAGTTTCACAATGCCCAGGTGGCCTTCATGCACCGTATTCAAAACACGTGCACGGAGAGCAGCTGGGACCACTGTGCAAAACCCACGTGCCACGCAGGTGTCGTTCCAGCAGGAGAGCTCCTGTCTGACTCGGGCAAACGCAGCCAGCTCCTCCGGGACCTTGTGAGGCCAGCCGTCCTGGATGTAGGTGCGGAGCTGGGAGAGGACAGGGTCCTGTTCGGAGGGTGCCCTCAGCTCCTGCAGAGAGACAGTGGCCTGGAGGGGTGTGTGTAGCATTTGGACAATGTCCTTTTCCACACAGTCAGTGTCCGTCTGTGGAGCTGGGGTGGAGACAGAGCGAGAGAGCAGGTCGGCGACAACATTGTCTCTGCCTGGGGTGAACTGCAGGCTGAAGTTGTACTGGCGGAGGCGGTCAGACCAGCGGTGCAGCCTCAGGGGTTTGTGGCCTGTCCCAGATGTGGACAGCAGCGCTGTCAGGGCCTGGTGATCTGTCCTGAGGGTGAAGGAGCGGCCATAGAGGTAGAGGTGCCACCTTTCACAAGCCCAGATACAGGCTAACGCCTCACGCTCACCCACGGAGTACCGCTGCTCGGTCAGGTTGAGGGCACGGGAGGCGAAGGCAATGGGCTTCTCCACACCGTTCTGGGTTTGAGACAGCACAGCCCCTATCGCTGTGGCTGATGCGTCACAGGTCACAAAGGTGGAGCTGGAGATGTCGAAGTGAACCAACACTGGTGGTGAAGTCAGTTGAGTCTTGAGATCACGCACAGCGTCACTGCATGCCTTTGACCACACCCATGGCTCGTCCTTACACAGCAGCTGGCGCAGGGGGGCTGTGGTTGCAGAGTACTGGGGAAGAAACCTCAGGTAGTAACTTGTCATACCCAGGAAGGAGGCGACCTGGGCGGCCGAGCTGGGCTCGGGGATGGCCTGAATGGCGTCCACGTTGGATTGTAGTGGAGTTACACCGCTCGCTGACAGCCGGAACCCCACGAAGTCGATGGCTGGCACAGAGAGGACACATTTCTCAGCATTGAGAGTTAGCTTGTGCTTGGACAGGGCTGCGAAGACCATGTTAAGGCGCTTGTCGTGGATTTCACTGGTGGGGCCGTGTACCACTATATCGTCCAGATAAATGGCCACGCCCAGTATGCCAGCCAGCACGGAGACCGTGATTTTCTGGAAGCAGCTAGGGGCGGAGCTGAGACCGAAAGGCATCCTGGTGTAGCAAAACACTCCTGCATGTGTCACAAAGGCTGTGAGGTTTCGGCTGCTGGGGTGGAGGGGCACCTGTAAGTACCCCTGTCTGAGGTCGAGCTTGGAGAACACCTCAGAGCCATAGAACTGAGCAGTGAGTTCTTCTGAGGTGGGCAGTGGATACTTATCAGGGACCACTGCCTTATTTACTGCACGTAGATCGACGCAGACACGCAGGCCCCCCGACTTCTTCTTAGCCACCACGAGGTTTGAGACCCAAGGTGACGCGTCCACCGGTTCAATGATGCCAGCTTCCAGCAGTTGTTGCAGCTCGGCGGAGACCCCATCACGGAGAGCCAACGGGATGCGGCGCAGTGGTTGGATGACAGATTTCACAGCAGGGTTGAGGAGAGGTTGATGGGTGAAGGCGGAGAGGCAGCCCAGCCCCATAAACAGCGATGGCCACTTCTGCTGCCAAGGTGTGGCGACAGTCAGGATTGCTGCCCCCCTTGTGTCTCAGAGGGAGAACCCCAGAGCGGAGAACAGGTCCAGGCCCATCAGGTTGGCCCCACGGCGTGCCACATGAAAAACTGCATTGGGCACCAGCTTGGTTCCATAGCGGACAGTCAGTTGGAGAGAGCCAACCAGATCGATTTTGGAGTCACCATACCCACAGAGGACAGCTGAGGGTGCGGACAGTGGCAGTGAACTGAAAAATTGACTGTAGGTATCAACATTCAGGAGAGACACACTTGCACCGGTGTCCAACAGCAGGGGGATGCACACATCATTAATGTTGACTGTGCATGATTTGAATGACACTGGCCCAGAGCTCACCTTGTGAATGACGGCGGTTGAAGACTGGGGGGTGTGGCCCTCTGACCCAGCCAGGGAAGATCGACAGACGTTGGCAAAGTGATTTTGCTTACCGCAGCTACGGCATGTCTGGCCACGGGCAGGGCAGTTCTGAGCCCTTGAAACATGAGACCGAGACCCACAGTTACCACAGGACTGTTGAGGGCGGGGCCGAGAACGCCGTCGTTGCAGTTGCAAGACGTCCCCAGTGGAGTCGGCGCCCGCCTCGCTCTGGTTGGGTTGCGTCCCGAGGGGCAGCCGTGAGTAGAGGGAGGAGTCGTTGGCAGCTTGACTGGAGGTGGCCACTTGCTGTGTATTTAGCACAGCAGCACACTCAGCTGCTCCCTCAACCTGTAGTGCGACGGTAATTGCTCTGGACAGCAGCAGATCGTCTTTTTCCAGCAGGAGAGTCTCACGCACCTTTGCGTTGTTGGTGTGTTCGATTAGCTGGTCGCGAACCATCTCGTCCTGAAGCGCGCCAAACTTGCATGAGCTAGCTAGCCCTCGCAAATTAGCTACGTACTGCCGCACAGACTCACCAGGCAGTTGGTGTCGCTGACGGAATATAAATCGCCGAAGGAGGGCACTCTGTGGAGCAGCGAAATGGGTGCTCATAAGTCCCACAGCTTCGGCAAAGCTTGTGACGTTCCCCAGAGTCCCGAGCACACGATGACCCTCTGCTCCCAAGCAGTGTAGCAACAGAGCCGTCTTCCTAGCCTGGCTCACGTCGTCGAGCCCTGAGGCGATGATGTAATTTTCAAAACTATGTAGCCAGCGAGTCCATGGTACCGGAGGCTCGCCAGGTAATGCCAGGAAGGGGGCAGGTGGTGGGAGAGAGATATCAGCCATCCTCGTCGCCAATATTGTATTTTTAAATCACGTCAGGACACAGCGCTGTCGCTCGACACAACCTCTCCGTGGCATTCTTTATTTAGACTGACTCAGCATCAAAGGCAGACCCGATCAAACAACCCAGAGCCCGCAGGCATCACCAATCGATCCCAGTACAATAGAACAGCACCAAATCAAATGCAGCACTGTCGATGTGTGCAGACATAACACCGATGTCTTTTTGATCAATGTACAGTGGTGCGTGAAAGTTTGTGAACCCTTTGGAATTTTCTATATTTCTGCATAAATATGACCTAAAACATCATCAGATTTATAGATCATGCAGCCAACTGCAAGCAGGGTGCCAACTCCACTGGCGCAACATGGGACATCTAGTCCTGTCGCGAGTGACTGCTGATACAAGCACAAGCACAGAATCGCGTCTTTCCCAAAGAAAGCAAAATCTGGGTTCCAGAAAAGAAGGGGGGGCAAAATGAGGAAAAACAACTGTTGAGTAATTTCTTCCAAAAGAAAAGTGAGCTAGGAGCTTTTAAAAGGAAGGTGGCTAGCTAGCTAACTCCTACTATCACAGCTAGGTAGTAGCTAGCTAGCTAACTCTTAACTCCTACTACCTGAACACAGTAGGAGTTGGCTAGCTAGCTAGTACTGCAACACACGCAGTCAGCAACTGTCAGCGTCAGTACCCTAAGATGCACCAGATACTGAAAGCAAAGGTTCACATACTTCTGCCACTCACAGATATGTAATATTGGATAATTTTCCTTAATAGATCAATGACCGAGTATAATATTTTTGTCTCATTTGTTTAACTGGGTTCTCTTTATGTACTTTTAGGATTTGTGTGAAAATCTGATGATGTTTTAGGTCATACTTATGCAGAAATATAGACAATTCTAAAGGGTTCAAAAACTTCCAAGCACCGCTGTATCATACATATTCCCAGTTAAATCAGGGGTTTACAGTAATGTCAGTAAATGCCAAGGACAAAGTAATCCATTTGTGGGTAAAGTCAAGATACATCGAGATTTAAAATGTAGTCACATGGGCATCCGGGTGGCGTGGCGGTCTATTCCGTTGCCTACCAACACGGAATCGCCAGTTCGAATCCCTGTGTTACCTCCGGCTTGGTCGGGCGTCCCTACAGACACAATTGACCGTGTCTGCGGGTGGGAAGCCGGATGTGGGTATGTGTCCTGGTCGCTGCTCTAGCGCCTCCTCTGGTCGTTCGGGGCACCTGTTCAGGGGTGGGGGGGCTAACGTCAGACCTCCCACGAACTACGTCCCTCTGGTGAAACTCCTCACTGTCAGGTGAAAAGAAGCGGCTGGCGACTCCACATGTATTGGAAGAGGCATCTGGTAGTCTGCAGCCCTAGCAGCGACCGGGACGGTTCGGAAGAGCGGGGTAATTGACCGGATACAATTGGGGAGAAAGGGGGTGGGTGTAGTCACATGTTTAGGAGGTGATATAGGCCTGATAGCTTTAGCACTATGAAGATTACACGCAATAGATTTCTTTCACCATTTTGAACATCTAACCCAGCCAAATTGTTACCAAATTATTGATAATAATTGCGCAGCACTTGCATACAACTTCCTATCAATAGGCAACATTTCGTGTGGCTCAGAACATAAATAGACCAATGTCACCAACCATTGGGCTAATTCCATTGGCTTGAACCCTGGAATCGCCACTATTTTCTTAACATTTTTGTCCTCTGAAAATGACATAACCTAATAATTCATGCATATCAGCATGGGTCCTTCAACACTGATAGCACTACTGGATTCGAATTTGTTTTGTTTGGCAAGTCTGTTTTTGGACCCACAAGCTGCATACAAAATGGCGTGTTCATGATAACCATTCCCAGCATGTCTCTGTGTGATCCAGGCTGTGAAGATGTGGAGCTGGGTGGTTTTCCCTGTGGCTGTCCTGCTGTCCTCAGTGAACCAGGCACGAGCACAGGGTAAAGTTACCTGTCTCATTGCCCACCTCATGTTCTTACTCATCACATCAGTCCCGTTATATTTTGTGGTCCTGCTGTGTGTGTGTGTCAATGTGCCCACATTTGAATTTTAGGGCGGTGTAATAACGTGCGAGCAGCGGACATCGTATTCCTGGTTGATGGATCATCCAGCATTGGCAGAGCTAACTTCGTGCAGGTGAAGGGCTTCATGGCTGGCATCGTAAAACCTTTTGCCAGCTCTGTCAGCCAGTCAGGGATAAGGTTCGGGGCTGTACAGTACAGCGATACCTCCAGGTGATTTAACCAATGAACGTTTACCTCCATGCTTTCCTCTTTCTGTATACGTTAAAGGAGCATTTTACCCCATCTGATGAGAATAACTCATGAGCTGAAGCATGTTTTGTGCCTGCCAGAGTTGAGTTCACCTTTACCACCTACCTGAATGGCACAGAGCTGGTCAGCGCAATAGAGGGCCTCAACTACAAGGGAGGAAACACTCGCACTGGCGCTGGACTCAAGTTTGTTGCTGACAACTTCTTCAACCCCACGTCCAGTCGAGATGTTCCAAAGGTCTGTCAAGAACATGGACATATTTTCTGCAAACATCATTAGATTAAACCAGGGGTGGGCAGTCTTATCCAGTGTGGGTGAAGGTTTTTGTTCCAACCAAGCAGTTACACACCTGATCCCGCTGATCAACCAGTAGAGTCTTTGCTGAGGAACTGGATGAGGAGACACAGATGTGTAATTGCTTGGTTGGAACAAAACCTTCACCCACACTGGCCCTTTCCGGATCAGATTGCCCACCCCTGGATCAGACTATTTTCCTTGGCTGAGCTCTTTCTTTTAATCATGTGTCCCAACTCTTGCCATTCAGATCACCATACTGATCACAGATGGGAAGTCACAGGACAATGTACTGGAGCCAGCACAGAAACTGCGTGGTCAGGGAGTGAAGGTTTTCGCAGTTGGTACGAATTTTGTGTTCAGGGAGTTTTTGCTTGCATTTTTGGAATTGACACATACTTGCTCATGGGCTAGTGTGATTTCTTTTTATTTTCTTAACCAGCCGCCCTTGTCTGTTAGGTATAAAAAGTGCAGACCGCAACGAACTGGTTCAGATAGCCACCCAACCTAGCAGTGATTTCACTTCCTTCGTTGGGGACTTCAAACTGCTCAACACCCTCCTTCCTCTTGTGAGCCCTCGAGTTTGTTCCACCTCAGGAGGAGTCTATGCTAATGATGGTACATACATACATATTTATGTATATACATGTATATACATACATCATCCTTTCATTCTTTGGTTCATCGGTTCATTGGGTTATAGACTATGCATCCATTAAGGGATTTCAACATTCCAAACTACATCCATGGTATCTCCCATCATTCTCCTCCTCTCCTTCCAGAGGCCTTCTCCGGCCCGTCCAATATCCAGTTCACTGCTCAGACCTCCGATTCACTCCGGTTTCGCTGGAGCCCCGCTGGAGGGCCGGTGAGCGGCTATGTGGTCCAGTACACACCGCTCTCCGGCCTCGGCCAGCCCATCACAGCAGAACTACGCCAGGTGGGTGGTTGGTTTGACTATTTCCCAACCCCTGATGAGCATTCAGCGAAATAGCGCAGCATATTGAGGTGACCTAGATTTACATGGCTAATTGCAGTTATGTCTAGGAAAGCTGGGAGGTTTACTTTTTGAGACAACATGGGGCTTTTAGGCTTAGTATGAACATGTCTAATGGGTGGATCTTAACTTGATGTAGTTGTGCTAGAGATTAAATTTTGGCAGGGCAAAGCATGAAATATCCCATCTGTGTGCCCTGGCAGACGTGATGTAGAAGAAAAACACTATGGTGCAGCCATCTCAGATTCCAGTTATCAACTTTGCCATGCTTGACTTCTTTTTTTTTTTCCCGATGACAACTTCTAATTATTCTATGGACACCCTTTGTCTACCCTGCAGGAGACAGTGGCTGTGGGTCAGAGGACCTTCACAGCCCGGGAGCTGAGGTCAGGGACCGACTACCTGGTGACGATCATCGCCCAATACCCAAACAGTGTAGGAGAGTCTGTCTCTGCCAAGCAACGAACCAGTGAGTCCATAAAGAGACTGCTTCAAGGACATCACGGAGACTTTTAGTTACCATGATGCTACGCTGTTAAGTTACTTTGAGAAAAATATAAGGGAATACGATTATTATAGAGCTTTTCACCCTATTGCATATGTCCACTCTTCGTCATCAACACCTCTCACCCCCCCCCTCTCATTTCGACTTTACCTTCTCTCCAACACATCTTTCTTTTTACCTTCACCACCACTCAGGATCTTTGCCCGGGGTGTCCAGCCTGCGTCTAATCCAGGCAGGCTTCTTCTCTCTGTCCGTAGCCTGGGACCGGCCATCATCTACCTTCCAGGGCTACAGATTCACCTATGGGCCACGAGGTCAGGCACACACGCCCAGTATTTCTCTACTTCCGTGTGTCTGTGTATCAGCCTTTCTCTCTGTTTCTGTTTCTTTTTTTCCTCTTTCTCGTTCCTCACCCTCTCCCTCTCAGCATGTGTTGTACTCAATATTTTGATAGCAGAAGAGAATTGCATTGTTCACATAGAAAATAACCACCAGCATCACTTGTACAGATATTGAAAAAGGCCAGAGCCTCTTGCCAACAGTTTTGGGTATCTGTCATGAAAAACACTCAGTCACGTCAACAGAACCATCTTGTCAAAATAAAGTGTGACAGAAAATAATAAAGGAAGAAGGGGCGCCACGGCTAACCTGTTTCTGGCAAGTTGGAAACATGTCTAGAATTTATGGCACTCATGCGTGAGTATGTGAAAAACAGGCTTCCCTCACTCCTTAGGTGATGGTTGTCTGCAGCCAGGTTTATTACCCAATCAGTACCTTAAATATAATGCATTTTCATGAGGAACCTTTTCTAATGTAAAGAAGCCTCAGCAATTTGCTGCAGCCTTTCAAGAGGAGGAACAGAGAGCGGGTGTGGCACAAATCATAAAGGTATAAAGATGTCTGGGTGCTTATGCCATGATTCATGAAAGAAAAGTGGCCCCTGAGGAGGTATATAAACAGCCTCTCTACATATAAGGCAGAGAACAGCACAAGCATGCACGACTCAGTAGCTGTTCCTCCTGGGACGTGGCAGGAGTACCAGTCTCAGACGGAGGGCCTCTATTCAGACTGGCATGTGACTGTTTGTTTTACTAAGGTCAGGGTGTATTCTGTCATACATGGTGTGGTGTTTCTACCTGCTTCTGTGTCTGCCAGTTCTAGCAAGTGCACATTTTTTGACACAGGTAAAATAAGTAAGCCGACACACCCACATGTATACATAACAACACATGCATGTATGCATTCATGCATACACAAACTGGGTGCTGAGTTGTCGTCCACTTACAGCCATTTCCCCACCGCTGCAGTTTATCTCTAGCTAACATGTTAGTATGTATCCCACTAAATCACTATCTCTAGCTAACATGTTACTATGTAGCACACTAAATCATTATCTCTAGCCAGCATGGTACTATGTATCCCACTAAATCATTATCTCTAGCCAGCATGTTACTATGTATCCCACCAAATCATTATCTCTAGCCAGCATGGTACTATGTATCCCACTAAATCATTATCTCTAGCCAGCATGTTACTATGTATCCCACTAAATCATTATCTCTAGCTAACATGTTAGTATGTATCCCACTAAATCATTATCTCTAGCCAGCATGTTACTGTGTAGCACACTAAATCATTATTTCTAGCTAGCATGTTAGTATGTATCCCACTAAATCATTATCTCTAGCCAGCATGTTACTATGTATCCCACTAAATCATTATCTCTAGCTAGCATGTTAGTATGTATCCCACTAAATCATTATCTCTAGCCAGCATGTTACTGTGTAGCACACTAAATCACTATCTCTAGCTAACATGTTACTATGTAGCACACTAAATCATTATCTCTAGCTAGAATGTTACTATGTATCCCACCAAATCATTATCTCTAGCCAGCATGTTACTGTGTATCCCACTAAATCATTATCTCTAGCTAGAATGTTACTATGTATCCCACCAAATTATTATCTCTAGCCAGCATGTTACTGTGTATCCCACTAAATCATTATCTCTAGCCAGAATGTTAGTATGTATCCCACTAAATCATTATCTCTAGCTAGAATGTTAGTATGTATCCCACTAAATCATTATCTCTAGCTAGAATGTTACTATGTATCCCACTAAATCAGTTCTAAAAAGATTACTGGTTAGTTGATTTGTCAATCAAATGAAAATTAATTGATAATAATTTTGGTAAGTAATACATTGTTACAATAATTTATCAGATAATAATACCAAATACTTTTTGGCTTCAGCTTGACAAATACCAAGATTTGCTTGACTTTTAAGACGTCACTATGGGCTCTGGGAACTTGATGTTTATTTAGACTTCATGGTAATTGATTAATGAAGAAATAATTAGGAATGTATCAACACTGATATTGGTATCAGACATTGGGGTGATACAAGGCTAAAATGGAGTATCGGTATTAGAGACGTTACCCAAAACTGAAATCCGATACCAAAAGCCAAGAGTAACGTGTCATGAATAGAAGCAACATGCCCCGACTTACTATATTTTTGTCAAGCATGTATTTCTGTAAAAGTGGAAAAAAGTACTTGATATCGGCCAATACTTAAAGGATCGTACTTGGAATCGGTATTGGCAGTGAAAAAGTGATATTGGTGCATCCCTAAAAATAATTATAAGTTGCAGCCCTACATCAAATAGCCTTATTTTTGCCCTTTCATGTTGTCTTTTTTAAATCTGCAATCGCTGTACAGTTTTTTACTGTTATGGTGACAACGCTGTAATTCATATGCTGTGACCCAACCGGCTGCATGAGCAGGTCAGCCGGCGGCCCAGCTAATGGAGCAGTCTCTGGCTGCCGACTCCACATCCGTCACTTTGGAGGCCCTGCAGCCTGACACCGAGTACGTCATCAGCCTCTACCCGCTGTTCCCACGCAACTCCGCCTCCCCCTCCACCCTCACCGCCCGCACCTGTAAGTACACTGCTCTCCAAAGAGACGGGACCCAGTTCCCTTTATTCTACTGGTGCAGCCCAAGACTCTTTATACACGATGGGGGTCCAGTCATTTAAGTTGTCAATCATTAAGCTGTCAATAGTAGTTAAATGAAATTACATGAGTACATGTTACATTTTGCTGTATTGGATGTGGGGGGAGGTAGTATTGCACTGATAATCAATAACCCAAAATGTCACCTGGTAATGCTGCCCCTTGGCGCCGAGAATGTCGCCTGTTTCAATTACCACATCTTTACACACACTTTTCACAATGTCTTGTTAATCCTGTGTGTGTGTGTGTGTGTGTGTGTGTGTGTGTGTGCGCGCGCGCGCGCATGCCAGTGCGTCTTGAGGCAGTGCAGCAGTTGGCGGTGCAGACGGAGTCAGAAGGAAGTGTTGGTATTCGATGGAGAGGGGTCAGCGGGGCCCGTGCCTACCGTTTGGTCTGGGGGCCTTTTACAGGTCAGCGCACATAATCAAAATTCAATTTAGGTTTCCGCTGTCATCATGTGCTACCTTTATCTTTATTTTTTTATACTTTTGAACATTTTACGCTTCTAGCTAGAAGTCCTGAGCTCTTAAATGTTGTTTTTTTTTACCATTAAATTACACGCGTGTTTCTCTGTCCACCTCTGGCCGTCCGTGCTGAAGGTCGGGACGTTGACACGGTGGAGGTGGCGGGGAACCGTGAGTCCTACACTTTGTCCAGCCTGCAGACTGACACCGAGTACATTGTGACCGTCATCCCCCTCTACGAGGGCAACACCGAGGGCCCGGTGGCTACAGCCAGATTCAAAATAGGTTGGTGAGATTTCAGCCAGAGTGTCCCTCTGAAACTGACTCGCAAGTTCTCTCTTTGTCCCTCTATCTCGCCCTGTCTCACTTTCCATTCATTTCCAGTACTTGCGCATTGTCACATTGTCCTGTCGTACTTCACATTCACAAGTCAGTGAGTCCAACAAATATCAGGAATCGGGAACATTTATTTGTCATTTCATTCCCTGCACTTGCGTACAAGAAATGAAATTAAACATTGTTTTGCCCAGCCCACAACAGCGCAAGACAAAGACAAAACACATATCCAAAAACTACAAAAACACGTATATCCAACTTATCCAAAAAAACAAAAAACAAACAAGCAACAAAAAAAAAATCACTGTGCAAGAGAGTGAACGCCAGGATGACTGTCGGAACTGCCGCTCTGCGTGGGCTAGCAGTTAGCTTAGCCTGCCCCGCTTCCGCGTCCTGTCAGACCGCCCTCGGTGTTTCCTCCTTGGGTGCAGCCCCAGGCGGGGCCGTGGTCTCCGAGCCTACCAGACGCAGCAGACCAGGCTCCCCCAGCCGATCCCACGCCGGCTCACCCAGCCAGACACCTTCGACACACCTCCCTGACGACGACACTAAAACATAGTCAAGGCTAGGCGAGGCCGCCGCCAGACCGCCCTCGGTGTTTGCATGGGCTAGCAGTTAGCTTAGCCTGCCCCGCTTCCGCGTCCTGTCAGACCGCCCTCTGTGTTTCCTCCTCGGGCGCAGCTCCAGGCAGGGCCGTGGTCCCCGGGCCCACAGGACGCGGCAGACCAAGCTCTCCCAGCTGATCCAGCACCAGCTCCCCCAGCCATCAAACGAAGACAAACTTAAACGCATGCAGATATGGTCAAAGACACTGCATGGACGGTGCTGGTCGAGGCCGCTACAAACGTGAATTTGCACCACCATCATCCCATACCAGAAGCGGGATATCCCACTTAGATTAAGCCAGACATATGCTTTTACTCGTCTGAGGGGTCACATGCCTTGCTCAATGGGCACTGTGAAAGTAGTTCCTGAGGGGAGGGAGAATATTTTTACTTCTTTTTTGATTCTTCAATTACTTCACTTTGGCTGCCCAGGTTTTCACAGACCGACCAGCAGTAATACCGTTTACCTTTTAGTCGTAACCTGTCTGTTATAACGTGGAGAGTATATTTACTGGCAGTATTTCTTCACTGTAGAGTAATCTGTCAGTGGTTGTCATGGAAATATCTCCTTGGGGAGTGCTTTTCGAAAAGCCGCTCTTTATTTTTGTGCCAAGACAAATACAAGGACAGGAAGGACCGATACGAACAGAGGCCAGAACTCGTCCCTGTTCTTGTTTTCCATCTCTGCTCTGAGAACCTGCATATGTTACAGTTTAGCTGTGTTTAAGGAACATTTCCAGCACACCTACACACTCATCATACACACATGCACCATCTGTCCCCGCTGACTAATGGCAGCGGACTGCTTTGCTGCGGCAGCGTCCGAGCTGTCCGTGAGTCAGGGCCCGGTGAGTCACCACGGGGCTGCAGAGAGATGGCGGACGTGGGCGCAGAAGAGCTTCATAACAAATGTACTCGCCGTCCTGCCAAAGTTGTGAGCTGTATACAGTACACAGACCACAGTCACTTAAACTTTACTTATGATGTTTGTCTCTACATCTACCACCAACAGAGTTCAATCTGTAATGTCTGTTGTGTGTGCAGCTGTAACTTAGAGTTACAGCTGCACACACAATGTCTACTTGGAGATTTGCTGATATGGAAAGAAGCCTGGCTTGATTTTATCTTATTTTTTGGCTTCATGGCTTCATTTTCACTACCCGGTCCTTCTCAGCATATGCCTCGCTTAAAAAAAAGGGGGGGGGGTGAAAGAAAGGAGAAATGCTATTTGTGTAAAAGATTGAAATCTAAAATTGTTGAACTTTAACATGATTTAAAAAATGCTTTAAGATTACTTACCTGGTTTAGCCTAATGCTTAGGATACTAATACTTAGAATAGGCACTGGCGGCACGGTGGCGCAGTGGTTAGTATAGTCGCCTCACAGCAAGAAGGTCCTGGGTTCGAGCCGCGGCGTTGTCCAACCTTGGGGGTCGTCCTCTGTGTGGAGTTTGCATGTTCTCCTTGTGTCTGCGTGGGTTTCCTCCGGGGGCTCCGGTTTCCTCCCACAGTCCAGAGACATGTAGGTCTGGTGAATCAGCCATACTAAATAGTCCCTAGGTGTGTGTGTGTGTGTCGGCCCTGTGATGGACTGGCGGCCTGTCCAGGGTGTCTCCCCGCCTGCCACCCAATGACTGCTGGGATAGGCTCCAGCATGCCGCGACCCTAATTAGGATAAGCGGCTTGGATAATGGAAAGATGGATGGATGGCTTCATTTTGGCTTCAGCTGTGGTCTCATCAAGGATCAAATTGAGAAATTAACATCAATTAGTTTTCCTTTAACTGAACAAAATGGTGAACTGTTTTGTAGCTGTGCTGCATAGCCCACTTACATGTAACCTGGACGAGATAAAACCTTCACCAGCAGGGGCAATCAACCGCTAGGTACTTCTACAAGAGCCAGAAGGAATTTGATTTGTGTTTAATCTGCACGAAACTCGCTGCTTAACAGGCAGAAACTCAAAAGGCTGTGTGACATCAAGTCGAGCAATTTAATGTTTATTGGAGTGAAACAATCAAGTTCTTCCATAGGCATTGAAAGAGATAACTGAGCTCGAAAAATGACATTTATAGCACAGTGATCCTCCAATAAGTACTGGTCAGTTGTCTCTTCTCCCCCTGACACCTAACCCGGCTCCAAGTCCAGCACGCTTGGTGTAATATACGACAGATAATGCTAGATTACTAAAGCGTCATGGCTCTTGAGTAAGCAAAGAGTAGTTATAATAAGGGACTTTCGGAGAAACTGTAAAACAGAATTACAGTACTCCGAGTCACTAGGGGGCGCTCGATCTTTTATTCGCAACTCCATTCCTGCTTCCGGTGTGGGAAGCTGGCGGCGCGAATTCACGTTTGCAGCGGCCTCAGCCAGTTACCGTCCATGCAGCGTCTTTGTCCGCGTCTGCGTTTAAGTTTTGTCTTGGTTTGATGGCCGGGAGAGCTGGCGCCGGATCGGCTGGGAGAGCTTGGTCCGCGGCGTCCTGTGGGGTCCGGGGACCACGGCCCTGCTTGGAGCTGCGAACGAGGTGGTAACACCGAGGGCGGTCTGACAGGACGCGGGAACGGGCAGGCTAAGCTAACTGCTAGCTAGCCCATGCTGACCGGCGGTTCCGATAACACCGAGGGCGGTCTGACAGGACGCGAAAGCGGGGCAGGCTAGGCCAGTGTTTCTCAACCCAGTCCTCAAGGACCCCCTATCGTGCATATTTTCTTTGCAACCCTGAATAGGTACCTGTTTGTAGTTATTCAACCAATCAGCAATGACATTTGTCAGATGTTGCACACCTTGCATAATTAAGTGCTGCGAGATGATTGGTCGAGTAAGTACAAGCAGGGCTACAATGAACATCTGCAGGATAGGGGTTCCTTGAGGACTGGGTTGAGAAACACTGGGCTAGGCTAACCATTAGTCGATGCAGACAGTCATCCTGGCTGGCGTTTGTTCTGCTGCGCAGTGATTTATTTATTTATTGTTAGTTTGAATATGTGTGTTAGTTTGGATATGTGTGTTCTTGCAGTTTTTGGAAATGTGTTTTTGTCTCTGTGTTGCACTGCTGTGGGCTGGGGGGAAACGATATGTCATTTCATTTCATGGAAGTACATGAAATGAAATGACAGTGTTCCTGATGCCAGAATTATGGTCATCAGAATTGCTCTTATCAGTCAGCTTTGCGGACGGTAACTATCAGATTAGTGACCAAACCATTCACGCACACACACACATCTGCTCAAAAGTAAGTTTTTGCAAATGGTCAGTGGCTCTTGCTGGACACTTTGCACCTTTTCTACCAGCCAACTCCATCAGTCCTAGAAGTAAAACCCAGTGTTGCAGCAGATTGGAGCTTAAGTGTTTTGACAGATGGGTCGAGGATGTGAAGACGTGCTTGCTGAACATCACAGAGAGTTAGCAGATGATCCCTGGCATGCTCAGCACGTGAATGGCCTCCGGGGAGAGCGGTGGCGTTGTGTCTGGTATGACAAAGGGGGGAAAACCGCTCTCACCATCCATTCACTTTTGAATGTCAGTGTGCTGGCTGCTGTAAATGTCAACAGAAACGGGCCTTGTAAACATTTTACCAGCTTGGGAAAAAGGAGGCGGTTGTGCTGCTTTCATCTCCCACAGAAAAGCCAAGTTACACAACTGCCTTTCATCCTGCAGCTAGGTTATGAAATTGCCTACAATGAAAATGGAAATCTCTTTTCCCTTGACAGATTTTTACAAACTGTTCATTTGTTATACTTGATGCAAAAGAACACAATCTTTCATGACTTATACAATTGCCTTTCTGCAGCATTGCCGTTTATATTTCAGGCAAATTAGCTTGCTCACAATGTGCAGTAAGCTGAAAGCCTTTGTGCGTGTATGTGTTTGTGTTGGATGGGGTTACGGCTGTCTGGTGCGCAGGGGTGTATATTCCTGCCAGCTAACTGATGTGTACAGGAGTACACACAATGTTAACTGCGAACTGATGTGTACAGGACTACACATTAGTTATCTGCTGTGTACTCCTGTGATGTGATGTGGCGCTTCCGGTGTGGGAAGATGGTGGCGCGAATTCATGTTTGCAGCAGCCTCACCCAGTACCGTCCATGCAGTGTCTTTGTCCACATCTGCATCTAAGTTTATTTTGTCTTTGTTTTTTTGTTTTTTTTAAATTTATTTCTGATGTTTCCCTTTTTCTCCCAATTTAGTGGCCAATCGTGTTAGGGTTTGTAGAACGAACCCAATAGCGACAACACAAGACAAAGTAAAGCACCAACCTGGCAGGACTCGTAGAGGAGAGCCGGCCGGGCCTGGACAGAAGGGGGAGGCGCTTCAGGCGGAACTTGAGAATAGCTTCTTAAAAATGGGAAAACGTAAACTGCCCCCTTAATCCGAAAAGGAAAAAAAGTAAACTGCTCCTTTAAAGTCCGAAAGGGAAAAAACGTGAACTGCTCCTTTAAAGTCCGAAAGGGAAAAAACACAAACTGCTCCTTTAAAGTCCGAAAGGGGAAAAAACACAAACTGCTCCTTTAAGGTAGAAGTCCAACCGAGTCATAAGATCCACAGTGAGAGAGGAGAAATTAGAATATCAAAAACTTGATCTCAACTAGAAAATCACGATGGGAAAATCCAATGGGGAAAACACAAAGAGAGTTCTTCTCCGAACAAGCTCTCAAGGAGAACTGACACAAGGGAATAATCAAACAAGCAAAAACACGGAGAATACTACAATCTGTACTCCACCGGGAGACACAGAAATGTCACAAAACTCGAGACGAAGAATTTACTCACGGGACTGTTCAGGACGAACTCGCGACGAGTTCTGGAAAGCAAACAAACTTATACTAGAGTGGTTAACGAGTAGGTAGGCTGCAGGTGTTTCAGACGCGCCCTTCCCCCGCTCTCATTGCTGGTTGCCAGGTTGGTCAACAGACCGAGCCCTAACAGTACCCCCCCCGTACGGGAGCCACCAGGCGACCTGCCAGGCTTGTCAGGGTGACGGCGATAGAACTCAGCGAGCAGACCAGGGTCCATGATGAGCTGGCGGGATACCCAGCTTCGTTCCTCCACCCCATAGCCCTCCCAGTCAACCAAATACTGGAACCCCCGTCCCCTGCGTCGGACGTCCATCAGCCGACGGACCTTCCACTGTGGATGCCCATCCACAATCTCAGGGGGAGGCGGAGCTGGGGCCGGAGGCATAAGGGGGCTCTCGGAGACAGGCTTTACTCGGGACACATGAAAAACCGGATGGATCTTCATGGAGGCCGGGAGCTTAAGACGCACAACTGCAGGACTGGGTACTTCCTGGATCTCGAAGGGTCCAACGAACCGGGGATTCAGCTTCTTGGCAGAGGACTGAAGGGGGAGATCCTTGGTGGACAGCCAGACTCTCTGTCCGGGTTGGTAAGCTGGTGCTGTGGATCGGCGACGGTTAGCTCCTCGTCTGGCACGTTCCGTAGCACGGAGCAGCGCAGCCCTGGTGATCTCCCAGACACGACGACAGCGGTCCAGATGAGTCTGCACGGAGGGAACCTCCACTTCGGACTCCTGTGCAGAGAAGACGGGCGGCTGGTAACCCAGGGATGCCTCAAAGGGCGAGAGGCCGGTGGCGGAGCTGACCAGGGAGTTGACCGCATACTCGACCCAGGGGAGAAACTGAATCCAGGAGGTTGGCTTCTTGGCAGCGACGCAACGGAGAGCAGATTCCACACTCTGGTTCATCCTCTCAGTCTGTCCGTTAGTCTGCGGATGATATCCCGACGAAAAGCTGACCGAGGCGCCCAACCCCTTGCAGAAAGCACGCCACACACGGGAAACAAACTGGGGCCCTCTGTCTGACACAATGTCCTTGGGAAGTCCATGCAAACGGAAGACGTGGCTCATCAGGAGGTCAGCGGTTTCTGAAGCAGAAGGAAGCTTAGGCAAAGCCACCAGGTGAACACCCTTGCTGAAGCGATCCACCACCGTCAGGATCACTGTGTTGCCCTGAGACGGAGGAAGTCCAGAGACAAAATCCAACGCCACATGGGACCAGGGCCGACTGGGAATAGGAAGGGGCTGCAGCAGACCAGCCGGTGCCTGGTGAGAGGCCTTGCTGCGGGCACAGATGGTGCAGGCCATGACGAACTCCTTGACGTCCCTCCTCATAGTGGGCCACCAGAACCGTCGAGCTATGAAAGTGAAAGTGCGGTGGACTCCAGGGTGGCAAGCGAGCTGACTGGTGTGGCCCCATTTGAGGACCCGAGACCTCACTGAGTCCGGAACAAACAGTCGGCGAGGCGGCACGTTGCTCGGGGCTGGACTGGAGCGCAAGGCGCGCTTGACCACCGTTTCAAGGCCCCAGGTCACCACGCCAACGACCTTGGTCTCAGGGAGGACGGGACTTGGTTCCACCGTTACAGGTTCCTTAAGGTGTTGACGAGACAGAGCATCTGCCTTGGTGTTGCGGGAGCCAGGACGATAAGTCAGTGTGAAGTCGAACCGACTGAGGAAGCTGGCCCACCGTGCCTGCCGACCATTGAGACGTTTGGTTGCCCGGATGAACGTCAGGTTCTTATGATCAGTCCAGATGGTAAATGGATGCTCTGCCCCCTCCAGCCAATGGCGCCATTCCTCAAGTGCAGCCACTACAGCGAGAAGCTCCCGATTACCAACATCGTAGTTCTCCTCGGCGGGAAGGAACCGGCGGGAGAAGAACGCGCAAGGATGAACCTTCTGGTCGGCCTCTGATCGTTGGGAGAGCACAGCCCCCAATCCGGTGTCCGAAGCGTCCACCTCAACTATGAACTGCCTCTTGGGATCGGGATGGAGTAGGACGGGGGCACTGGTGAACCTCTCCTTGAGCGACAGAAATGCAGAGCGAGCAGCTGGGGACCAGACGAACGGCTGAGAGGGGGAGGTTAGACGGGTGAGGGGTTCTGCTACAGAGCTGTAGTTTCGGACGAACCTCCTGTAAAAGTTCGCGAACCCGAGGAAGCTCTGCAGTTCCTTACGTGACTTAGGATCCGGCCATTCCACCACCGCTTTGATCTTGCGAGGATCAGCTCGAGTCTTGCCTCCCTCCACGATAAAACCTAAGTAGTCCACTGACTCAGAATGGAACAGGCATTTCTCAGCCTTGACGAACAGCCGGTTACGAAAGAGGCGTTCGAGAACCTGCCGCACGTGCTGGACATGCTCCTCGAGGGACCTGGAGAAGATGAGGATGTCATCAAGGTAGACGACAACGAATTGGTCGAGCATGTCGCGAAGGATGTCATTCATGAGTGCCTGGAACACCGCCGGGGCGTTGGTGAGGCCGAACGGCATTACCAGGTACTCATAATGACCACGGGGAGTCTTAAAGGCTGTCTTCCACTCGTCCCCTTTCCGGATCCGAACGAGATGGTAGGCGTTCCGGAGATCCAGCTTAGTGAAGACAGTCGCCTGGGTCAGGGGTTCGAGGGTGGAGCTCATCAGAGGCAGGGGGTATTTATTCTTGATGGTGATGTCGTTGAGTTGGCGATAATCAATGCAGGGTTGGAGACCACCATCCTTCTTCTTAACGAAAAAGAAACCAGCTGCCACCTGGGAGGATGAGGGTCGGATGAGCCCTGCCGCCAACGATTCTGAAATGTAATCGTCCATAGCAGCCTTCTCGGGGATGGAAAGGCTGTAAAGACGACTGCTAGGGAGAGAGGCCCCAGGACGGAGGTTGATAGCACAATCATATGGCCGATGCGGAGGGAGAGACTGAGCCCGCGTCTTGCTGAAGACCTCCCCGAGATCATGATACTCGGGAGGAACAGAGGAAAGATCGGGAGGAGGGGCAATCGGAACAGTCTGGACTGCTGGACCAGGTGCGGCCTGAAGACACCGGGCGTGACAGGAGGAGCTCCACTCCAAAATGTTACCAGACGACCAAGCAATGTGTGGCTCATGCTGAGCCAACCAGGGACGCCCCAAGATCACAGGAACTAAGGGAGACTGGATGACGAAGAACTGAAGGCTCTCCACATGGTTTCCAGCAATAGTGAGAGACACGGGACAGGACTGTCGGGTAACACTGGCCAGGCGGCGCTCATCCAGAGCAAAGGCCTCTATTGGCCTCTCCAATTCCTCACATGGAATGTTAGCTTGAGCAGCAAACGTAGAGTCCAAGAAACACCCATCAGCTCCCGAATCGATGAGTGCGCCTACAGTGAGCCGCTGGTCTGCCCAAGCCAGGGTAACGCTCACAAGATGGTTAGCCGGAGCAGGATGGCGGGAACAGGAAAGACGGCTCACTAGGATCTCCCGGGGTCCCAGTGAGCCTAATCTTTTGGCCGCGTAGGACACTCGCTGATCCGGTGTCCCTTAAGACCGCAGTAAAGACAGAGACCTGCCTTGAACCGGGCCTCACGTTCAGCGGGAGTCAGTCGTGTACGCCCAAGCTGCATAGGTTCCTCCTCTGTCACTGTCTGGGAGGAGGAGAGGCTTGCCACAGGGGAAGTGGAGTGCGACGAAGAAGAGCCCCCTTCGGAAGCTCTGGATGGCTGAGAGGTAGAAACGGTTCCCCGTAGACCTCGCTCGCGCCTTCTCTCGCGGAGACGTCCATCGATGCGGATGGCAAGGCTGATAAGGTCGTCGAGAGAGGTAGGATCCTCCCGGGTGGCTAGCTGATCCTTGACGGCATCGCTGAGGCCCCTACGGAAGGTTACCCGAAGTGACTGGTCGTTCCAGCCACTCTCAGCCGCAGCCAGCCTGAACTCGACTGAGTAGTCAGTGACACTGCCACTGCCCTGCTGGATCCTGCTCAATCGGACACCCGGATCCTGACCGTACACTGGATGATGGAATACCTTCCGAAGCTCAGCCACAAAGTCATCGTAGGAAGAGCAGAAACTGGCCCCCATGGACCAGGAAGCAGTGGCCCACTGAGCAGCGCGGCCAGTCAGCAGGTTAGTCACGTAAGCAACTCTTGCAGCATCTGTGGTGAACCCCCTGGAATGGTGGGCGAAGACAAGCTCACACTGCATGATGAACGTGGCACAGGTCTCAAAGTTGCCATCAAAAGGCCTGGGATTGGAGATACTGGGCTCCCGGAAATCCGAAACATAAACGGTAGGATTGTCTAAGGCAACGGCTGCGGGCACTGCTGGAGGAGGGGCGGCCGGAACTGGTGGGACAGCTGGCTGGATGGTGATAGCCGCTGTGAGAGTTTGCAACTGCTTAAGAACCTCCTCTTGTTGGCTCGCGAGCGCCGCTTGCTGGGCCGAAAGAGAATCCACCGAAGCCTGGAGGGGTTGCACCTGAGCCCGGAGGCCCTGCATGGCAACAGCGGCCTCTTGTAGTTGCTGGCCGTGGGAGGCTGTAAGCTGAATCTGCTTATAGAGAGCAGCCTGGACAGGATTGGCGTCTGGGTTGTCTGGGTTCATAGTGAAGGCGAGTTCGTACTGTTAGGGTTTGTAGAACGAACCCAATAGCGACAACACAAGACAAAGTAAAGCACCAACCTGGCAGGACTCGTAGAGGAGAGCCGGCCGGTCCTGGACAGAAGGGGGAGGCGCTTCAGGCGGAACTTGAGAATAGCTTCTTAAAAATGAGAAAACGTAAACTGCCCCCTTAATCCGAAAAGGAAAAAAAGTAAACTGCTCCTTTAAAGTCCGAAAGGGAAAAAACGTGAACTGCTCCTTTAAAGTCCGAAAGGGAAAAAACACAAACTGCTCCTTTAAAGTCCGAAAGGGGAAAAAACACAAACTGCTCCTTTAAGGTAGAAGTCCAACCGAGTCATAAGATCCACAGTGAGAGAGGAGAAATTAGAATATCAAAAACTTGATCTCAACTAGAAAATCACGATGGGAAAATCCAATGGGGAAAACACAAAGAGAGTTCTTCTCCGAACAAGCTCTCAAGGAGAACTGACACAAGGGAATAATCAAACAAGCAAAAACACGGAGAATACTACAATCTGTACTCCACCGGGAGACACAGAAATGTCACAAAACTCGAGACGAAGAATTTACTCACGGGACTGTTCAGGACGAACTCGCGACGAGTTCTGGAAAGCAAACAAACTTATACTAGAGTGGTTAACGAGTAGGTAGGCTGCAGGTGTTTCAGACGCGCCCTTCCCCCGCTCTCATTGCTGGTTGCCAGGTTGGTCAACAGACCGAGCCCTAACAAATCGATCCCTATTTTAGTTCAAACACCCACCCTCGTACTGTATGTATTCACCAACTGCATCTCTCCGGCCGGCAGTCTGGAAGGAGACGCCTCGCCACTTCTGTGACAAGGTGAATCCAGGCCGAACCACTGCTTTTTCCGACACACACAGAGATGCATTCATATGACGAACACAAGCCGACTCCGCCCCCCTCCCGAAGACAGCATTGCCAATTATCGCTGCTTCATCGAGTCTTGCCATAGTCGGATCTGACAAGGCCGGGGCGTGAACCCCAGTCCCCAGTGGGCAACTGCATCGACACAAAGCCGATGCTTAGACCGCTACACCACCGCGGACCTCTTGTCTTCGTTTGATGGCTGGGAGAGCTGGCGCTTGATCGACTGGAAGAGTTTGGTCTGCTGCGTCCTGTGGGCCCAGGGACCACGGCCCTGACCGGACCTGTGCCCGAAGAGGTAACACCGAGGGTGGTCTGACAGGACAAAGAAGCGGGGCAGGCTAAGCTAACTGCTAGCCCATGCAGGCGGGCAGTTCCAATAACACTGATGGTGGTCTGACAGTGGCCTCGTCTAGCATTGACTGTGTTTCAGTGTCGTCGTGTGGAGTGCGTTGAGGTGTGTGGAAGCTGTCTGGCTGGGAGAGCTGGTGCTGGATCGGCTGGGGGGCCTGGTCCTCTGCATCCGGTGGGCCCAGGGACCATGGCCCCCCCGGAGCTGCACCCAAGGAGGAAACATCGAGGGCAGTCTGACAGGACACAGAAGCGGGGCCGGCTAAGCTAACTGCTAGCCCATGCAGACTGGCAGTTCCGACAGTCATCCTGGCTGGCGTTCGTTCACTGGACAGTGGAATTTTTGGACTGTGTTGCACTAAGTGGACTGTGTTGTTAACTGTTTGTTTATTTGTATATTATTCCTGAGGAGGGCTGAAACGCATGAATGTCCCACAGTATGTTCATATTCAGCCTGAAAAAAACTTCGTGGCATGGCTGCGTGTCTGAAACATGCTCTAAACAATCCAGCCCAGATAGACTCTTATGAGGATCTACAAGCCATCTTCTCACTTATGTGCCATGTTAGAGGAATTAGCAACAAAAAAAAATACACCACATCTGTGTTCTGCGTCCTGTGCAGTCCCACAGTACTTTTGTTTATTGAAACGTCACCGTTGGGTTTCGAGAAGCCATTTTACTGTTACAGTACATTACAAGTAATTGAATGTTGGGAATTCCCAACAGTGGTTTTCATGTTTGAAGTGAAAATGTCACCATTTTAGAGGCTTGGATGTGGCAGTGCCGATAGGTTTGGGAATAACGATGAGGTTTTTCAATAGCTGTGTTTTTATTGCCTGGTCTGTGGCTGTGCCCCTTACTGCTGCTCAGATTATTGTGTGTTTTTCCCAGAGCGTCAGGAGCAGCAGGTCCTTCGGGCAGCGACTACGGGTCCCTCCTCCATCCGCCTCACCTGGAACCTCATCCAGCTCTCCAGAGGGTACCGCCTGGAGTGGAGGCAGGGGAAAGGTCAGATACTTGCTTTCACTCTCTCATTTACATGCACACCCACGCACATGCACACAAACTCTGAGATGACCACAACACGTACTTGCACTGAGGTGCGGTCCTTTGTGCCCTTGATTCCTTTCCTTCTCTGCAGGGGGTCGTGTGCAGAGCCAGTCCTTCCCCTCGAGCACCACCAGCTACGAGCTGTCAGGCCTTCAGCCCAGCACAGAATACATCATCACCCTTTACACGCTGTATGAAGGCCGTGAGGAGGCCACTCCTGTCTCCACCACATCTGCAGGTCAGGGACACAGCTGGTGGGGTGGGACAACTTTGGATAACTTGTTTTGGGATGAGTTAAGTGACATGTAATAAGATTGAATTCCATTTTGTGATGATGAGTCAGTTCTCTTTATGTCCTTGTGAAACCTTTTCCTTTAACCCTGTGATGATGTAGTGGAGCAGCCGGTGGGGAGGGTGTCCAACCTGAGAGTAGTGGAGTACCTGGGCAGCATCGTCAGACTAGGGTGGACGGGGGTGGCGGGGGCCACGCAGTACCGCATCGCCATCCTCAACACAGACGGTACACCGACCCTTAGACCGATGTCACTCTCCTTTTCAAAACTGAGTTGTTTTGGTAGCGTGTTAGCACTCATAATCCCTATAAGCCTCAAACTGTGCTGTGTACATAGATCACGTCCTTGTGTTTTGTTTATGTTTTTTGTCTCATTGCAGTGGGGACGGAGGAAACTCGTAGCATCCCTGGTAACCAGACGACCTTTGACCTCAGAGACCTGACGGAGGGTGTGTCCTATGGTGTCAGTGTGACCGCAGTGGTCGGAGACAATGCTGGAGACCAGGTCACTGTCTACATCAAACCAGGTGAGACAAGCCCGTCTTTTATGACATCATATGCCTCATCTTTTGTGACATCATGCGCCTCATCTTTTAAGCCATCTTATGCCTCTTCTTGTTTGGATGGGCAGAAGTCTGTGGCAGCAGGTGCGTCATGTGCCTGCCAGCATGTTAAATGCTTAAGGCTTTGCACCAGTGTGTGTAAATGCCCAGCTCCTCTGGGATTAATGATTGCGAGGACATGTTCCAATAGGCAAGCCCAGGCACACAGGGTGAAACTGCAACCTTTGAACAGGGCAGATGCTGTGTTACACACAGCTATGCAAACCACATGTAGACTGAAGACTTGAAGAGAAAGGGAAGGAAACATAAGCACTTAATTCGGCCCCCCCCACACATGCACACACACATCTTGATCTCTGATTCCAATGGTAAACATGACATAGTATTATTACTGAGTATTACTGTATTGTTACCGAGTATTACTGTATCATTACTGACCTGGATCCACTGCAGCTTAAAGAAACCCCAGAGTAAATTGAATTTCATCTTCGTCTAAAAGCAGAAATAATTATCTGAGTGTAAATAATTCTCTTTGGCTTTGTCTCTTGGGACTATGACCCAGTGGGACTATTGCTCTAATTTCACCAGTTGTGTATTCAAATTTGATTACATAGTACCTAAATTAGCATTTTACACTGTTTTTACTATGGCTACGCACACATGGATCTCTGAAGTGGCCATTTGGAGTCTTCAAATGGCCACTATATGGCCACCAAGTAACGTTATGGGCTCTACCTCCTCCACTGAGGACATGTTAGCCAGGTTCAGGAGCTCCTCAAAGTGTTCTTTCCACCGCCCGACAACATCCCCAGTCCAGGTCAGCAGTTCCCCTCCCAGGCTGAACACAGCCTGAGTCAGGCCCTGCTTCCCCTTCCTGAGTCGTCGGATGGTTTGCCAGAACTTCCTTGAAGCCCTGACCCCGGAGAAGCGGCTGATGATGAGATGAGATTAGATGAGATGAAATGAAATGAAATGATGTTATGCGCCTTCTGGAGTGTGAAAGACAACATCATTTTTTGTGTTTCATCTAGACGGCCCTGATTTTGTGTGAGAGGGTCAACAAGGCTGCTTTAGATAAAATGTCACATACTGGAGGCTGCTCTGGTGGCTGAGTGGAATAAACCGCCGTTCTTGCGACCCGCTCGTCATGTGGCTGGAAGGTTCGTATCCCAGACTCGCTGTAACCGGTCACAGCCAGAGCGTCCACGGGGTAAGGCATTCATTAGGCCACCCTTACCCGAGGGATAGTGGGTGTAGATCGGTGTAGTGTTCGGGGACTTGTCGTTCTCCAGCGACCCCTCTGGCCGACCCGGGCGCCTGCAGCCAAGCAACTGAAAGCATTCTCCCTACGCCTCCTTCGCGGCCTGAAGGTGATGCAATCCATGTGAGGCTTCAGTGTGTAAAATAGCAAGAGCAGCCGACACAAGTTTGAAGGAAGCTGGTGTTACGCCTATCTCCTTCCTGTGGAAACGTGAGCCAGGGGAGTTATTCGACAAAAGTTCCAGCCATATGCCATTGGGTTAATCGGGTGGGATAAGGGGAAAAACTAGAAATAAATTTTAAAAAAAAGTGTCACATACTGGGTTTTCTGACAAAAAGTGCCTTATGACCCTTATTTCAGAGCAAAGCAGAAGAGTAACTAACCTCAGAGTGACGAATGTCAATACCAAGAGGATTCGGATAGCCTGGACCGGCGTTGCCGGGGCAACAGCATACCAAGTTACATGGAGGCAAGGCAGCGGTAAGTGTTATTGATACTGTGGTTAGTGTGTAAGATTTTGGGATGTTTACTTAGACACTATATCTGTCCAAACTAGCTGCTATTTTATGTTATATACTACTTTGTCTCAGAGCCTTGGTTTGTAGTCCTGATGATGCACTGTGGTAGCAGCTTTTGAATCTGCTTTAAGTATGCAATGGGCTCTGTGCATAACTGTAGTCCACTGATTTCTGGTTTCTGCCGCAGCGGTCACACCAGTTTCCTGTTTGTTGGCATGTGCTATTGACGATGGCATATTTTTCGCGATGCGTGCAAGATTTACCATGGATAAATGTTATCGACATGCACAGAATTGTCGACCAACCTTCACTTGCACCTACCAGCAAACGGGTGAAACGTTTCAAGTTGCACATATCGAGTTACAGCCCCAATTATGAGGATGAGTACCCTCATCCTCATAATTGGGGCTGTAACTCGATATGATATAGGACTACAGTTATGCACGGAAGCCGTTGTTTTTACTGTCTAAAATTAGTGGTGTAGTTGAGGATGAAAACACCAAAATATACTTCACCCATCTTTTTATTTTCTGAATAGATCTTATCCATCCTTTTTAAGGCTGACTTCAATCTTCCTTTCACAAATTCATAATACACGTCAAAGTTAGCAGTTTCAAGCTATTGTAAGTTATAGAAAATCATATATTTCAATGGAAATATACATAAATTGCTGTTTTCCTGAAAATACTGATTATATTGGTTGTTGTTTGCCTAAGGATGATCACCAATCAAAATAGTATTCTATAAAACGGTATTTTATTTTAGCACATATTTTTTTAAAACCCTTGTCTGCTGTAATAGGAGCAGAGCAGTCCCGCCGTCTGGAGCCTTCAGCCTCGACCTTCACCATCGAGGCTCTGCAGCCAGACGAGGCCCTGATGATTGGCGTTGCAGCTGAGGTGGATCGACGTTTTGGGGAGGTAGTCACGATCTCTGCCAGGACTAATCCTCACTCAACATCTATCCTTGGCCTTCGCGTCGTTGATATCACATCTCAGAGGATACGGATCTCATGGTCATCCACCGCACGGGCAACAGGATACAGGGTTACTTGGCGTCGTGATGACGGTACGCATAGATTAGTATTTTACTAGTTCATCATTACCATGTTCCAGCGGAGAGTTCCAGTTAACTTGAAGGGATAGTTTGTTATCCTGGGTTTTTAGGGCGTGTCCTACTTACGCAGAGTTAAGCAAACTTGTGGATACCTTTTAAGTCTGTATAGGTTGAAGGCATGTTGAACAGTGAACTCAGCCTAGTTTAGCTCAATAGCTGGATGTGTAATGGCATCATTAGTAGCTCCTCTCAAAAGAAGGGAAATAAACCTTCCAACTTCATTTTGGCGGAGTGAATTCATGTTTGCAGCGGCCTCACCCAGTACCTGTGTGGGAAGATGGTGGCTCGAACTTACGTTTGCGGCGGCCTCACCCAGTACCGTCCATGCAGTGTCTTTGTCCACGTCTGCATCTAAGTTTGTGTCTTCGTTTGATGGCTGGGAGAGCTGGCGCTGGATTGGTTGGGAGAGCTTGGTCTGCTGCGTCCTGTGGGCCCAGGGACCATGGCCCTGCCTGGAGCTGTGCCCGAAGAGGAAACGCTGAGGGCGGTCTGACAGGATGTGGAAGCGGGGCAGGCTAAGCTAATTGCTAAGCCCATGCAGACCGGCAGTTCTGATAACACCGAGGGCAGTCTGGCGGCGGCCTCGCCTAGCCTTGACTATGTTTTAGTGTCGTCGTGTGGAGCGCAGGGAGATGTGTCGAAGGTGTCTGGCTGGTAGAGCTGCCGTTCGATCGGCTGAGGGAGCCTTGTCTGCTGTGTCTGGTGGGCCAGACAGAGGAAACACCGAGAGTCGTCTGACAGGATACAGAAGTGGAGCAGGCAAAGCTAACTGCATGCTAACTGCATGCAGACCAGCAGTTCCCACAGTCATCATGGCGTTCACTCTCTTGGACAATGAATTTTTCTTATTTGGATATGTTGCATATAGTATATGTGTTTTTGTAGGGGTTTTTTTTTTGTTGTTTTTGGATATATGTGTTCTTGTAGCTTGGATATGTGTTTTTTGTCTTTGTGTTGCACTGCTGTGGGATGGGAGAAATTATATTTCGCTTCATTTCATGTGTGCAGGTGCATGAAATGAAATGACAAATAAATGTTCCTGAGTCCTGATCATAGATGCATGGCTGGTCTAACAAGTCTACATGTTCTGACTGAGAGGATACTGTAATTTGATTTTTTTGTAAAAATATCGGCTAAGAAAAATTGTTAGTGCTAGGCTGACAAGTAAAACGCATTAACGTTTGGCTTGGAGAAGGTATAGTTTCCTTCTTCTGACAGGAGCTGCTCATGATCCCGGTAGATATTCAGCAATTGATGTAAATGAGGCTGAACGCTGTTCGACATACCTTAAAGCTACACGCACACAGACGTGAGGATGAGGACAACATATGGTAAAACCC
Organism: Lampris incognitus; assembly: GCF_029633865.1. Lineage (NCBI taxonomy): Eukaryota > Metazoa > Chordata > Actinopteri > Lampriformes > Lampridae > Lampris > Lampris incognitus. The sequence continues at coordinate 89,314,161 of NC_079212.1, read as the reverse complement.
TGGAAACCGAACTAAAATTGACCTGCCAGGGTGACAAGGTAACAAAACTACAAAAAAGATATATTTGGGTATCATGGTGGTTAGCACTGCTGCCTCACAGCAAGAAGGTCTTGGGTTCGAACCCCAGGCCGTCCCAGGTCCTTTCTGCGTGGAGTTTGCATGTTCTCCCCATGTCTGTGTGGGTTTCCTCCCACCATCAAAAAGACATGCATGTTAGGGTTAATACTGCTGCCTGTGCCCCTGAGCAAGGCAATGGAAAGAAGAACTGGAGTTGGTCCCCAGGTGCAGCAGCTGCTCACTGCTTCTATACAGTAGGATGATGCAGAGAACACATTTCATTATATGTATGTACAAGTGAAGCGTATTCTATTCTATTTCTAATCTATCTATAAAAGTGATTGAAATTTGGCTCACTAGCAGTTTAAAAGTATTAGCGTTAGGTGTGAATGTGCAAGCTTTACTGTTCTTGTTACTGTTTTGTCTTTGTGAAGGGGTGGAGGCCTCCAGGAATGTGCCTGCCAACATTACCTCCTACATCATTGATGGTCTGCAGGCAGATTCGGCTTACAGGGTGTCAGTGTCATCGCTGAGTGGCTCTCGGGAGGGAAGTCCTGCCACCCTGAAAATCAAGACAGGTGCCACGCTCACACGTTTGGAAGCATTTCACTGTTTTTTAACTGTTCTTGTGCAAGAATGCCTCTTTACCTGTCACACCAGACTGGAAACTTAGAGACCCTTGGATATATGTCAACTGATTGAACTGCATTAAAAGACTCTGGTCAGGTAGGGGCATCCAGGTAGCATAGTGGTCTATTCCATTGCCTACCAACATGGGGACCGCCAGTTCGAATCCCCTTGTTACCTCTGGCTTGGTCGGGCATCCCTACAGACACAACTGGCCGTGTCTGCTGGTGGGAAGCCGGATGTGGGTATGTGTCCTGGTCGCTGCATTATCGCCTCCTCTGTTCAGTCGGGGTGCCTGTTCAGGGGGAAGGGGAGACTGGGGGTAGTAGCGTGATCCTCCCGTGTGCTGCATCCTCCTGGTGAAACTCCTCACTGTCAGGTGAAAAGAAGCGGCTGGCGACTCCACATGTATTGGAGGAGGCATGTGGTAGTCTGCAGCCCTCCCCGTGTCGGCAGAGGGGGTGGAACAGCGACAGGGATGGCTCGTAAGAGTGGGGTAATGGGCCAAATACAATTGGGGAGAAAAGGGGGGGGGACCCTGGTCAGGTCAAGGTCAAGACCAGGATCAAGTCTGTGAATGTTCTCATTCATCCAGGTCATGGTTATCCAAAGGAATTGAATCGAGTGCAGCTGGACATGGTGTATATCCGTGAAGACGTTTCGCCTCTCATCCAAGAGGTTTCATCAGTTCGTGCCTTTCTGACTAGACCAAGCTAGTCTGACTGGCTGGTGATGAGACTCAGAAATTTATCCTCTTTGGAGTCGTTATCAGAGGTATTGATATGCGTGGCTTTTTTGTGTTCCGATGTTTAGCCACGTCCGTCGTTATCAGAGCTATTGATGTGCATGGCTCTTTGTGATCCGATGTTAAGCAGCGACGGTCTTTGGGGGTGTTAGTTTCAACTTCGTTAGTGCTCCATTCAGTGGTCATGAGTCGTTGGAGCCGTTAGTGAGCGACTGTTGTTCTTGGAGGCTAGGCTTCTTGAGTCTCCTGGGTAGAGATGAAAGGACGGCATTGTAAGTGGGAGATAGGTGGTGTCGCAGACCTCCTCCTCTGTTGAGGGATGGTTTTTCCAGTTTCGCATAGATGGCTTCCTTCACCCCTCTTTCAAAACATCTATCTTCCCTGTCCAAAATGTGTACGTTGCTGTCCTCGAAGGAATGTGTCTTCTTTAGGTGTAGATAAACTGCTGAGTCTTGTCCTGAGGAGTTTGGCCTTCTGTGTTGGGCCATCCGTTTGTGTAGTGGTTGTTTGGTTTCTCCTATGTATAGGTCAGTGCAATCCTCATTGCATTGTACAGCATACACCAGATTGCTTTTCCGGGTGTGTGGTACACGGTCTTTGGGATGAACCAATCTTTGTCGGAGTGTGTTGCTGGGTTTGAAATGTACCGGGATGCGGTGTTTGTTAAAAATTCTCCTGAGTTTCTCAGAGACCCCAGAAACATACGGGATGCCTATGTTTTTCCTTCTGTTCCTTTTCTCCTCATCGCTCACCCGGTTGGTCTTTTTGGAACATGTTGCAGTTTTCACAAAGGTCCAACTGGGGTAGCCGCAGGTTTTTAAAGCTCCCCTCAGGTGTTTGTGTTCTTCTCGTTGGGCCTGAGTGCTGCTGGGCACATTGTCAGCTCTGTGTTGCAGAGTTCTGATGACGCTCAGTTTGTGTTCCAGAGGGTGGTGTGAGTTGAAAAGTAGATATTGGTCTGTGTGTGTAGGTTTCCTGTAAACCTCAATGTGGAGGCTCCTGTCTTCCCCAATGTGGACGTCACAGTCCAAGAAGGGCAAACTGTTGTTCTTTACGTCTTCCCTTGTGAACTTAATGTTCTTGTCCACTGAGTTGATGTGTTTGGTAAACGCTTGCACCTCTTGTGTTTGGATTTTGACCCATGTGTCGTCCACGTATCTGAACCAGTGGCTCGGAGGTGTTCCTCTCAAGGACTTCAGGGCCCTGTGTTCTACCTCTTCCATATATAAGTTGGCCACAATGGGCGATACTGGTGAGCCAATTGCACAGCCGTGTTTCTGTCTGTAAAACTGGCCCCTAAATTGGAAATATGTAGTGTTCAGGCAAAGGTCCAGTAGTTGGCAAATCTGGTCTGGGCTGATGTTGGTCCTATCGTGGAGGGTGTCGTCCCGTAGCAAACGTTGCCTCACAGTTTCCAAGGCCTCCATGGTGCTCCACTGAATGGAGCACTAACGAAGTCGAAACTAACACCCCCAACGACCGTCGCTGCTTAACATCGGATCACAAAGAGCCATGCAAATCAATAGCTCTGATAACGACGGGCGTGGCTAAACATCGGAACACATAAGAGCCACGCATATCAATACCTCTGATAACGACTCCAAAGAGGATAAATGTCTGAGTTTCATCACCAGCCAGTCAGACTAGCTTGGTCTAGTCAGAAAGGCACGAACTGATGAAGCCTCTTGGATGAGAGGCGAAACGTCTTCACGGATATATACCAAGTCCAGTTGCACTTGATTCAATTCCTTTGGATGACCAGGATCAAGTCATACCAAGAAAAATTCTAAAATTCTGATCTTGTTGCCTCTGCCTCACTCATTGCCCATAGACGCATTCTGTTACAGTGGAAAAGCCCAAATCCACCTTCCACTACCTCCCGGTTAAATCCACCTCCCACTACCTCCTGGTTAACTCCACCTTCCACTACCTCCAGGTTAAATCCACCTTCCACTATCTCCCAGTTAAATCCACCTTCCACTACCTCCTGGGTTAACTCCACCTTCCACTACCTCCTGGTTAAATCCACCTTCCACAACCTCCTGGTTAAATCCACCTTCCACAACCTCCTGGTTAACTCCACCTTCCACTACCTCCTGGTTAACTCCACCTTCCACGACCTCCTGGTTAAAGGATTTAATGTCATTTCTCCTGTTAAAGTATTCCTTAAGAGGCTCAGCTGCTAAGCTCTACAGAAGATGGCAGCCTGTTATCTCATATGTAAATTATCTTCCCTCTCCATGAATCTATTCCTTGGTTTGAGCATCCCGAGCATCCTGTTTATTGCACTGACCTCCCTATTTTATTTTATTCCATTTTATCAACTCTGTGTGTGTATGTGTGTTATTTACTTATTCAGTTCTCTATGTGCATTATATTTTCTTCTTTCTTCCGTTTTCCTTGAGAATTTGGGATGGATGGGTGGGGGGGGGGGCAAGGTGCTGTTGCAGTTCTCTGTTCTAACACACCGAGAAAAAAAAGGGGGGAAATGCTGTGACGCACTGATCTGTTCTTGATCAAGCTCATTCCATATGTAACGCTTGTTGCTCCATGTTTGGAGTGAAAGGCTTGTTTTACCTCTTTCAAACCTGCGTGGCCCCGGGTGTCAGGGGTGGCGTGTCATCTGTCATGTCATGCCCACTGTGTCAGACGACGACCGCTCCTGCGACATGTCACTACACTACACGAGGCTGTGTGTGAATTCTCTTACACGAGACGGACCGTGACTAGCATGCGGTTATATTCTCTGTTTGTGAGCTTGGGGTATGAGCAGCAAGTATTTGGGGGAGTTCTGAGAGGAACAAGTATTTGGGGGAGTTCTGGGTGGAACGCCGCCATGTGCAGTAAAACAGTTTAGACTGGAAGAGTGATGTTTTTTGCTTGTGAATATGCTGCTTAGATCACGTGGAGTGAGCTGTTGTTTTTTCTCTCTGCAGAGTCTGACCAGTTGGTGGTTGGAACAGTGACATCCCTGCAAGTCCAGGAGTCTCGGGGGGAGGTGGTGAGGGTGACCTGGGTCGGGGTGCAGGGAGCAACGGCCTATCGTGTGATTTGGAAGCGGACAGATGGTAGGAATCTTGCAGAGGGTGATGGATTTAATAAAAATAACTTTGGGTTGTAATTGCCTTTTCCTGTTTTGCATTGAAGTCCTTTGTTGTGTCTTATTGATTTGTTACAGCACTGTCTGGTTATAGATTTTATCCTTTTTAAACTTTTGTCTCTAGATGTTCCTTCATTGTGACATAAAACCATCCATATACAGTTTTAATGTCTTATGCATGCCGTGTCAAAGTTTGAACCCGGTAGAAAATATGATAACTGACAGCATTATAACGTGGGGTGTAATGCATGTATGCTCCTATAGGAGGCGAGGAGAGGAGTCAGGTGGTGGGGGGAGATGTGACGGCAGTGGATTTAGACCAGTTGGACCCCGGCGCTCAGTACGAGGTCCAGGTGATGGCTTTAGTGCAGAACAGAGAGGGGGCTCCCGTGTCTGTCAGAGTCACCACACGTGAGTACTTTCTCCCGCTTTCAGGCGCCTGTCTGGTGTGGCTAATTAATGACGTGCAGAAACAGCTGTCAACCCATGCACAGTTTGTGTGTTTGCACGCATCTGTACAAGTTTTCTGATGCTTTTTGTATTGTTTACACAGCCGGGGTCTACCCCCCTACTCCCTCAAAGCCTGGCACCAGACTGCGAGTAGCGGAGATTACCCAGAATTCTGTGCTGCTGGGCTGGGCTCCACTGTCCGGTGCCACCGGATATATACTACGCTGGGGAGAAGAGAGAGGTGAGGAACGTCTTTCGACACAACAGCCTCATCTTGCCCTCAACAGTATCTGTGCCCCATCACTGAACGTTATGTAGGGTCGGCAGGGCAAGTGCAGTCAGGATGCTTCCCCCAGACCTGTTCAGCCTCAGCCACAAATTCACCTTACACTAATCACAATTAATACTGAAGGGGCATCCGGGTGGCATGGCGGTCTATTCCATTGCCTACCAACATGGGGATCACTGGTTTGAATCCCTGTGTTACCTCCGGCTTGGTCGGGCATCCCTACAGACACAACTGGCCGTGTCTGTGGGTGGGAAGCCGGATGTGGGTATGTGTCCTGATCGCTGCACTCAAAGCGCCTGTTCGGGGGGGAGGGGGAACTGGGGGGAATAGCGTGATCCTCCCACGTGCTACGTCCCTCTGGTGAAACTCCTCACTGTCAGGTGAAAAGAAGTGGCTGGTGACTCTACATGTATTGGAGGAGGTATGCGGTAGTCTGCAGCCCTCCCCGGATCGGCAGATGGGGTGAAGCAGTGATTGGGACGGCTCAGAAGAGTGGGGTAATTGGCCAAGTACAGTTGGGGAGAAAATGGGGGGAAATCCCAAAAAAATATACAATTACTACTGAAAAGCGGTCCATTAAACTTGAGAAAAACAGTTTGTGCTGTAATGTATTTATTGACTGCTTCTCATTCATTTCCACCATTTTTTAAATATAGTGCACTTTAGGGCCAGTCAGTATGTACCTTTATTAGCGGATCCATTCATCACCAGAGCTCATATTGCCATTCAAATGCAATATTCAAAATCTGACTGCTTTGTTGACTGAGCTATTTATATTGTTCCAGACACTGGCCGAGGCCAGTCTATCACACTTCCCCCCTCGTCCAGCTCCTACCGGGTGACGGGGTTGCGTCTGGGCCTCCGCTATCGTTTCAACCTGCAGCCCACCTTCGACAGTGGGCTGGGAGTGGAGACCGCCGTGGAAGAGCGCACCGGTAATGACACCCAACACCCAACACCCAACATCCACTCATCCACCTTACCCTCTGTTCCCCAGAAAGATCCTCTCTATACTCACACCTCACAAACTCCTCCCTCCCTCTCTCTGCAGTGTGTGTGGGCAGTCGCCTGGACGTGGTGTTTCTTGTCCCGGCCTCTCTGGACCGGACGAGCCTGGCCGAACCTGTGCGCGCCCTCCTAACCAGTGCAGCCGGGTCGCTAACTACTGTTGGACCCCGTGACTCACAGGTAAATAAGTGGAAGATGGGGGCGTAACGGTCTAGTCTGTTGCCTACCAACATGGGGATCGGCAGGTCGAATCCCCGTGTTGCCTCTGGCTTGGTCGGGTGTCTCTACAGACACAATTGGCCATGTCTGCGGGGGAAGCCAGGTGTGGGTATATGTCGTGGTCGCTGCACTAGCGCCTCCTCCAGTCAGTCGGGGCGCTTGTTCAAGGGGGGAGGGGGAACGGGGGGGAATAGTGTGATCTTCCCACGCGCTACGTCCCCCTAGTGAGACTCCTCACTGTCAGGTGAAAAGAAGTAGCTGGCGACTCCACATGTATGGGAGGAGGCATGTGGTAGTCTGCAGCCCTCCCCGGATTGGCAGATGGGGTGGAGCAGTGACCGAGACAGCTCGGAAGAGTGGGGTAAATGGCTGGATACAATTGTGGAGGAAAAGGGGGGGGAACCCCCCCTCCCAAAAAAAAGAAAAAGAAAAAAAGTGGAAGATGAGTCATGAGACACGGAGGGCAGAATCAGACAGATCTTGTTCAGAGTGTCCTGTAGCATGGTGCCTCTTTGTCTGTGGGTTTTATTGTATGGACTAGCTAGACTTGTCATGGTAACCACTGCTGTATCTCCTGTCCCCCTCAGGTGGGAGTTGTAGTTTATAGCTCCAGACCCAAAGTTTGGTTCCTGCTAAATCGACATAGCAATTCTGCGACACTACTCCAAGAGATCCAGTCAACTCCCTTCGATGACAACCCGGGCAATAACATAGGTGAGGGCTCGACTGAGTCTGTAGGTAGAAAGAGAGGGAAAACAAGTTCTGACCATAGCCAGTCATGTTACTACGTTCACTTATCAGCTATTTTGAATTTCATTGAATCATATTACACAATAATGGTGATGTCACTGACATATCTTACCAATGGGTTTTAAAGGTAATGTATCAACAGCTTGAGTGACAGAGGACAATAAAGATATATGTATTGTCACGCTGAGCAATTCAAATTCAAATATAAATGATTGAAATTATTTTGAAATAATGATTCAAATTATTTTGTTGGCACGGTGGTGCAGTGGTTAGCGTGGTTGCCTCACAGCAGGAAGGTCTTGGGTTCGAGCCTCAAGGTAGTCCAACCTTTGGGGTCATCCCGGGTCGTCCTCTGTGTGGGGTTTGCATGTTCTCCCCGTGTCTGTGTGGGTTCCTCCGGGTGCTCCGGTTTCCTCCCACAGTCCAAAGACATGTATGTCAGGTGAATGGGCCGTACTAAATTGTCCCTAGGTGTGAGAGTGTGTGTGTGTGTGTGGGTGGGTTGGGGGGGGCCTGGGTTGGCCTGGCGGCCTGTCCAGAGTGTCTCCCCACCTGCTGCCCAATGACTGCTGGGATAGGCTCCAACATCCCCGCGACCCTGAGAGCAGGATAAGTGGTTCGGATAATGACTGGATGGATGGATGGATGGAGCTTAAAAAGGCAGGACAAGAAAGCTACAACATCAGCACTGGTCATAGTGGGCAGTCTACTTAAATGGGATATGCAACTCGCATGTCCTGATTTCTGCAAGTGAGATGTTCTCAGATCAACATTTGATATTCTGACCTTGGGCACAACACAAACCTTAACCCTGATCCTAACCTTATTTTTAACGTGACTCTTAATAGATAAATGTTATAACATCCCAGGGTGTTGATCTGAAAACATCTGCCACTTGAAGACAAGAGGATCCATCTCTTTTGTTTCCGACTGTAGTTCTGAAGCTCTCTGCCTCCCTCTTCAGGCCAGGCACTGACGTTCACCAGACAGTACCTCCTCGCTACCTCGGCTGGACGGAGACCCAGGGTGCCGGGTGCTGTGGTCATCATCGCTGACAGCAAGTCTTCTGACAACATTACTGGCCCAGCCAGTAACATCAGAGCTTCAGGTGTGCTCAAGCTGACCATTCAATAGGCACATCATCCTACTTTTGGAAAAAAAAAAACTTGGATCCAGTAAGGCAGTGGTACTCTATCATGTGCCACGAAGCGGGCCATATCTGTATGTAGGTTTTCATTCCAACCCAACACTACACTAGGTGATCTCACTGGTTAATGCACCTTCAGCCACACAGGAGAGGACTATTTTGTGAAATCACCTGGTGTGGTGTTGGAGAGAAAAGTACATACATGTACTATGGCCCTCCATGGCACATTACCCATTATCGCTGCAGTAAGGGTTGCAAATAATTGAGGTTTAACTTCCTGCCACTTAAGCTTAACAGGTGGGTTTGGGTCACTACATAGTTTCATGTAACTTGTCAATCACAAAATCATTCACTGTTATTTTCTCAAGTATTGTCACGCTGGGAGCAGGAACTGAGGGCCCAAACGCAGACAGCAGAGAGAGGCTAGGATAGAGCAGCGATTTAATGGTCAAAAGTCCAAAATAACAGGCAAGGTACGAACATCAAGGAAGGATCGAGGACAAGACATTGAGCACCAGGTGAATACTATAACAACCCGACGAAGAGACAGGGCAGCCCAGGGGATATAACTGCTGGGGAGCCAATCAGGGAATCGGGAACAGGTGGTGAGCAAAGCAGGAGCAGGAACAGAAATGGTGGCGCATCCAGGTGGTGTAGGGGTCTAGTCTGTTGCCTACCAACATGGGGATCGGCAGGTCGAATCCCCGTGTTGCCTCTGGCTTGGTCAGGTGTCTCTACAGACACAATTGGCCATGTCTGCGGGGGAAGCCAGGTGTGGGTATGTGTCCTGGTCGCTGCACTAGCGCCTCCTTCAGTCGGTCGGGGCGCTTGTTCAAGGGGGGAGGGGGAACGGGGGGGAATAGCGTGATCTTCCCACGTGCTGCGTCCCCCTGGTGAAACTCCTCACTGTCAGGTGAAAAGAAGTAGCTGGCGATTTCCCATGTATGGGAGGAGGCATGTGGTAGTCTGCAGCCCTCACGGATCGGCAGAGGGGGGTGGAGCAGCGACCAGCACGGCTCGGGAGAGTGGGGTAATTGGACGGGTACAATTGTGGAGGAATAAACGGGGTAAAATCCAATTAAAAAAGAAAAACAAGAAATGGCAGGCCAGTCGGAATGGGGAACAGGTGAACAAAGCAGGAGCAGAAATGGCCAGACCGGCGAGCCTTCAAAACAAAACAGGAAACCCAGATAACATAACCCTACTCCAGGCAGCTAAATGTTGGAGTAAAATCTATAAGATCTTTAAATAAATTATAATATAATATTGATAGGCTAGATCAACTTGGTAGACACAATAAAATGATAAGATAAAAAGAAAAAAAACTACAGAGAATTCAGTAGTGGAATTGCGGAGGGAGTGAATGATTTAGAATAACGGTTAGGTTTACAAGCAGGTAAAACATAGACCAGGCCCTTCACTGCGCTGAGGGCCTAGTCCAGAGTTTCCGAAGGTCCGAACCCCGCACGAAAGAGGAGCTCAAGTCCCTCCAAGCTAAAGATGCGGATGAGAAGGAGACAGCTGCGTGCTCTGCCACAGCCATGGAGGAAGACTCCCCAGCCTCTTCGTCCTCCCTGTCCCTGCTTGGCGAGGGCTCCTCAGGGGATAACGACGTCCAAAAGCTGGGTCCCAATGAGGTGTCGGTAGACATCGCAGTGCGGCGAGTTTATGGACGGCTGCTGTCCAACGAGAAGATTGAAGCTGCCTTCCTCAGCGCGCCGGTCTACCTTTCACTCAATGTGGAGTGTGACCTCACATACCACAGCGTGTACTCATGAGACCCCACTCCTGGTACCATGTTTTGTTTGTTTTAAAATGCAAGACTATGTCCAGAAGAAGCCACAACGCTTGCCGCTTTCTGGAGGATTTGTTGGTTGCAAAAAAAAAAAAAATCAGATCTTCATCTTTCAACTACACATTAGCCTCAGCCATGTAGTGACAGCACCAGACATGGGCATCACGTACTGTTTGTCATCACATCTGCTTCCACTGTAGACTTCTGTATAGTACACGAGTAAGTTTTATAACATATATTTTTTCCATGGCCCTGTCAGGAGTGACTTTATTGGCAGTCGGTATCGGACGGGCGGATTCTGAGGTGCTGCGCCGGGTGGTCACAGATGGTAGCACCCAGAACCTGCTGTATTGCCGTGATGCTGCACAGCTGGCCTCCGTGCATGCCGACCTGGCAGACCTGCTGTGTGGCCTCGCCAGGATCCCAGAGGTGGGTGAAGAGGAGAGGGCCGCTTAATCCAAAAAGCTACGGAGAACATTATCAGGGTCTCGGTTGTAATTGAACAGTTGTTCAGGAGTTGTTCTTTTAAGGCGTGAAAGAGTTATGGGAAAATGCTGTGCACTCAAGCAGTTTTGGAAATCTGCCCGAGGACTTGTTCATAATTTTCCGCTCGGGTGCAGGGAGATCGTAATATGTTTGAAGAATTAATAATCGAAATTACATGTTTTTTTCTCAGTGGCATCTGCTAATAATGGAAACAAGACCCGGGGCTGTAAAAAATAGCTTTTCAACAAAGTAGAGTAATATTTGGATGCTTTTGCTTATACATTGCACCATAAGTCACTTAGCAGTAATGGATATGTCATGGGATTAGCAAAATAAAAGAGGACATTCAGAAAAAGAGTGCTGCAGTTTTCTAAATGACCAGCGCCTCATGACTCTGTTCTGGTTTTTGCAGATAACTCCAGGGCCAGAGTGTCGCGTGCAGTGCCCTCGGGTTAGTTGATCCACATCACAGCCGTCAGTCATCATTGTGCTTGCACTTTGGTATCTGACAGCCAGTCGGACACAAACAAATGTGAAACTTTCTCCCCTCTTTTCTTTCACCACTTTCTTCATCTCTTTGCTAAATATTGGGTGGTCTCTCCCATTTCCCGCAGGGCGAGAAGGGGGAACAAGGAGAGAAGGTACAGTACAAGTCGCTTTGTCTCTCTGGTGCATTTCTTCTGTCTTGTGGTAATCTATGGGAAGTTGTGGCATGTCTACAGGGGGGTTGGTTTGTTCTGATCTGATCTGTCTTTGGCCCTGCAGGGTGAAAGAGGTAGAGACGGTGTAGATGGACGCAAGGGAGAGCCTGTGAGTCATCTACCCGGTGGTTTCAGTTTGTACTATAGTAATGTAGCAATATGTGGTTTAACGTGTGTGTGTGTCTGTGTCTGTCGTAGGGTCGCGATGGTTTGGCTGGAAGGGAGGGCCCCAGAGGCCCTGAAGGTCGCCAGGGCCCACCAGGCCGCAGTGAGGGCCCCTCGACAGGGCTCCGAGGAGAGAAGGGGGAGAGGGTGAGTGTATTGTGGTGAAGGCCATCACCTGGTGCTAACATGCAATCTGTTTCTGGATGCATTACCAAGGGAGAGAAATATCTAAACACGATGGCCTGGCGGCCTGTCCAGGGTGTCTCCCCGCCTGCCGCCCAATGACTGCTGGAATAGGCTTCAGCGACCCTGAGAGCAGGATAAGCGGTTCAGATAATGGATGGATGGATAATGCATTGTGATTAGAATGTGATCGGATCTGACAGACCACCTCTACAGGTAGTCCGGCTCTGGATCTCAGCAAGACATACCTTGCTTTGTGTTAATACAATCCGTATAGCACGTTTGCATAGGTAAAAAGTTCAGCTAGGCGTCAGACATAGTGAGCCAGAGATGTCATTCCCATTTCCAGTGGTAAAACATATTCATATCTGGTCCTTGTATAACCAAAGTGAGAGCTGTGTCCGTATTATCGGCATGAAGTCAATCACGTTTTTGGTGGGTGTTGGACTCCGCCAAGGTTGTCCCTTGTCTCCGATTCTGTTTATGATATTCATGGAGGATCTCAAGGCAAAGCCAAGGTGAGGAGTGTGTCCGTTTTGGGAACCTCAGAATTACATCTCTTCTCTTCACAGATGATGTGGTTTTGTTGGCTTCATCAGAACGCGACCTCCAACATGCACTGGGGTGGTTTGCAGCTGATTGTGAAATGGCTGGGATGAGAGTCAGCACCTCCAAGTCTGAGGCCGTGGTTCTCTACCGGAAAATGTTGGATTGCTCACTCTAGGTTGGGGATGAGTTGTTGCCTCAAGTGAAGGAGTTCAAGTATCTTGGGGTCTTGTTCATGAGTGAGGGTAGGATGGAGCGGGAGATAAACAGGTGTATTGGTGCAGCATCAGCAGTAATGTGGATGTTGTACTGGACCATTGTGGTGAAGAGGGAGCTGAGGCGGAAGGTAAAGCTCTCAATTTACCAGTCAATCTTCGTTCCAACCCTCACCTATGGTCATGAGCTTTGGGTAGTGACTGAAAGGGTGAGATCGTGGATACAAGCGGCTGAAATGAGTTTCCCCCGTAGGGTGTCTGGGCTCAGCCTTAGAGATAGGGTGAGGAGCTCAGACATCTGGAGGGAGCTTGGAGTAGAGCCGCTGCTCCTTCACGTCAAAAGGAGCCAGTTGAGATGGTTCGGGCATCTGATTAGGATGCCTCCTGGGCACCTTCCTTTGGAGGTTTTCCGGGCACGTCCAACCTGGAGGAGACTCCGGGGTCGACCCAGAACTCGCTGGAGGGACTACATGTCCAATCTGGCCTGGGAACCCCTTGGGATCCCCCAGGAAGAGCTGGAGGGCATTGCTGGGTGGGGAGAGGGATGTCTGGAGTGCTTTACTTAGCTTGCTGCCACTGCGACCCGACCCTGGAGAAGCGGCTGAAGGTTTCCATTAAACTCAGATTCACCTGACTTTGGCATGAACCACTCATGACAGCCTTCACAGCAGTTGCAAACACAAATACTATAACTCTTAATGAAAGTAGACAAACTGGTCATCTTCTCTTCCACTTATGCACATTGTACACATATGCAACAAAATTGCATATATAAATACCAGGTATAAATGCAAAGGGCATGGTTAGATTGCTCATTATCAAGATAACACATTCAGATCCAGTTCACGTGATGATACTCGGTGCAACTGGAATCTAAAGACTAGAGCGTAGTTTCATATGCTGTCTGTTCATTGTTCAGGGTTTTCCTGGTCTGGATGGGAGCTCAGGTTTGCCAGGACGACCAGGGCCTCCTGGAGCAGGTGGTGTACCAGTGAGTAGAAGGACCAAAGCCAGTAGGCCAACTGCTGGCTTTGGAGTCAAACCCACACTATTTATACACATACTGTAGCTTGTATAAATGCAACCAAGATTGTAAGATGAAAGTTAGATGACTATTTTACACTGAGTAAAAAAGTCTCTAAATTGTCTCTGTGTCTTTCAGGGTACAGCAGGCCTACCTGGAGTCAGAGGAGACCCGGTGAGATACCTTCAGTAGTGTGATGTAATCTACATGTTTATATCTGGATAGTGAAGCACAGCAGTTTTTGGATGAGTCCGTTAAGAACTGCTTTTCCATTGTTCTAGGGTGAACCTGGTGTTACGGGCACACAAGGGCCACAGGGTAGCAAAGGGGAAAAGGTGAGTGGGGTTGTTATTTCTCTGTTTATCTGTATTGACATTGGACATGCTTTTGGTTGGTGTGTGTGTGTGTGTGTGTGTGTGTGTCCTTTTTTTCATCCTGGCTTGTTGCTATTTTAGGGCGAGCCAGGCACAGTTGTACCAGGAGGGGGTCTTCCAGGGAGGAAAGGAGAACCAGGGATCCCAGGAATACCGGTAAGAGACAAGCTTTTGGTTCATCTCAAGGTCTCTTTGACTAAGACACAACATAAATACTCCTCCAACAACCAAGATCAATATGTCTTGGTAAGGCTGTGGGGGAAAAAAATCGTTCTCAGACCTAATTTTTTTTCTAAATTTGTGTTGGTCAGCTCCTGAATGTGGTTTATATGTTGTAGTGGGCATCCACCCTTCGGCCGCAGATATACTTGATTTTAAACACGCGTTCACGTAGACAAGCAGCTACATCGTGAACAGAATTGTTCACATACTTGCCCATGTACCTTGCGTGTTACAGGAGGATTCCACTAGAGGGCACACCAGAGAACTAAGGATATAAAGACACAAAACACGCTGTTGGTACCGCATGTCCCTGCACACTTAAAACATTTTTTGCCGTGGACGGACATAACGGTCTTGGTCTTTCTTTTAACTTTTTTTTGAGAACATTTTTTCAAACAATACATTTTGCAAACACAACACAAGTTTCTCAGGGAATGAATCTTCTTCAGTGCAATGTAATACAGACAAAAAATCAGAACACCCCCCCCCCCAAAAAAAAGAGAGAAAGAGATAGTATTGTAACGATCATGAATGAGTAGACTCGCTAGCCGGTTAGCTAACAGGTTGGACCTTTTAGTTGACTGGTTAGCGCAGTCGCCCGTGGTGCGGGAGACCTGGGTTCGCTTCCCGGCTGCGGCGGTTCCCGGTTGTACCCTGAATTCGCTACATTGGTGTCAGAAGTGGGATGGTGAGACTGCGAGGCCATCAGAGGCACGTGCGCCCAGAGGCGTGAGGGATATGCTGAAACGCTGGGGCACGCTTCCCGAAGGAGGCGGCTAGTGTAACCACCACGGATGACTAAGACTCACTAGCCCTTGGATAATGGATCAGACCTTTTAGTTGACTGGTTAGCGCAGGGCGACATGGGTTCGCGTCCCGGCTGCGGCGGTTCCCGGCTGCCCCCTGAATTCGCTACATTGGTGTCAGAAGTGGGATGGTGAGACCGTGAGGCCATTGGAAGCGCGTGCGCCCAGAGGCGTGAAGGAGTTGGTATGCTGAAGTGCGGGGATGTGCTTCCCGAAGGAGGGGGGTAGTGTAGCGACCATGAACGAACAGACTCACTAGCTGGTTGGCTAATGGGTCGGACCCTTTAGTTGACTGGTTAGCGCAGTCACCCGGGGTGCGGGAGACCTGGGTTCGCGTCCCAGCTGCGGTGGTTCCCAGCTGCCCTATGAATTTGCTACAGTATTCAGAGCCATTTAGATCCACGAGAGAAACATGCAAAAATACACTTGTTTCCATTTATCTTTTGCAGGTTTCCACATCAGCTTCTTAAATAGTACTGATCTCACACCAGCTGTTCTCACAGGCATGTTTGTCACTGTGCAGCGGCAATAAGACATCGTATAGATGTGGGTAATTGTGAGTCTATTGTCTTCAAAACTTTTCGCCATTGTTGTCGCTGCTGACATGCCTACTGACTCCATACTGCCCCCATCATTCTTGTGCGTGTTGCATCTTGCGGACACGTAGCGTTATTTTCTGAGGACGTGCGCAACCACCACTCCAAACTGATGCAGGATGCATAAGGCAGCCACATGCGCACTCATACACATAGTTAAAAAGTATACCTCCGGCCTTACACATACTTTCAGATACCCTCTCATTCCCTACCCCACTGCCTCTCAAGATACCCTTTCATTCAGATACCCTCTCATTCACTAGCCCACTACCTCTCAGGGGGTCTGGGTGCTGTAAGCTAGACGAGCAGAGTCATATGAAGTGTATGAAAACGACAGTGAAATGAGTACCAACAGCGCACTTTTTTTCTGTATTAAGGGTTCCCCAGGTCGGCCAGCTAATGATGGGGCCAAAGGGTTACCAGGAGTACCAGGGGCACCCGGACAAGACGGTCGCCCAGGAATACCAGGAACACCAGGGGTCTCCATCAAGGTTCACTTCCTCCTATACTGTACATCCAGACTGAGAAAACCTGGAAAAAAATTAGTGCTTCAACACAGAACAGGACAGGGTTCCCCCATTAGTTTCCCCAAGGTTATGTCATGTATGCCAAGCCAAGGGTCAAAATGTCTGTTTTTTTTTTTTGTTTTTTTTTAATTGCGGCAGTAAAAGTTTTATGTGCAGATGTTGTTGCTGCTATTATGATTATTATTATTATGATTATCGTTATTACTATCATTATTACTATCATTATTATTATTAGTAGTAGTAGTAGTGGTAGTACTAATAATTTAGGCCTGGGATTCTGAAAGGAGAAGGAGCTGGAAAGTAGTAGTAATAAACAGGAAAGGCGATAGCTTTAAAGAGAGATGAAATATGTCTCACCTGATTTCTGTGTCAGCTTTGGAAGGTCCAAGCAGAGTCCTGATCTGACAGAGTCTGCAAAATACTGAATCACTCACCAGACCGGTGTGATAAAAAAAGTAAAACATGAATCACATTCTTTCAGTCCGTTGTCTAACTAGGTTTTGGAGCTTTAACTGAGAATCTTCTACTATTACTACAACTACTTAATATGTATTTATATTTACTATTATATAACTAATTACTATTTTCAGCTGTTCCCGTGAGGGGGCGCCACAGCAGATCATCTGTTTCCATCTCCTTGTTCCATCTACTTGTTCCTAATCCTGTCCTTCTTCATCACTCCCAATGAAAATCTTATCATCTTCAACTCTGCCACCTCCAGCTCCACCTCCTGTCTGTTCATCAGTGCCACTGTCTCCAAACCATATAACATAGCTGGTCTCACAACCATCTTGTAAACCTTCCCTTTAATGCTTGCTGTTGCAAATCACTTCTGACACTCTTCTCCACCCACTCCACCCTGCCTGCACTCTCTTCTTCACCTCTCTCCTGCACTCCCTGTTAATTTGGACAGTTGACCCCAAGTATTTAAACTCATACGCCTTCGTCACCTCTACTCCTTGCATTCTCACCATTCCACTGTCCTCCCTCTCATTCACGCATATGTATCTCGTCTTGCTCCTACTGACTTTCATTCCTCTTCTCTCCACCTCTCCAGGCTCTCCTCCACCTGCACCCTACTCTCACTACAGATCACAAAGGCAAAGATTTTACACAGGAGGCCCTTCCTGACACAACTGAGAATACTCGGTTAAATTAAGTTACTCAGTACTCAGTTAAATTAAGTTACTCAGTACTTGGTTAAATTAAGTTACTCAGTACTTGGTTAAAGTAAGTTACTCAGTACTCAGTTAAACTAAGTTACTCAGTACTTGGGTGCACTGAATGTACTTGGTTAAGATAAATCAGAGAGGCTGCCTAAAGCCATTCCTCTAAAGTCAAACGTTACCATCCCTTCTCTGTCATTTGGTCTGATCCTGCCTTTAAGTCGGTTTCCTTGGCAACTGTCTCAGCTGGAGACACCATGATGCTCACTCACTGCAGCAGGGAGGTGTCCTCTCTATCTGTCAGGGAATCACCAGAGCAGTATCTGTGATTGTATACGTGCTGTATTCACATACCTACATATAGTAGTAAAGAAGAAGAAAATGGACATCATCCCTGTCTTTTGGATAAGTCTACAATCAAATAACCTTTACCCGAGGGCGTCTGGGTAGAGTAGCGGTCCATTCCGTTGCCTACCAACACGGGGATCGCCGGTTCGAATCCCCGTGTTGCCTCCGGCTTGGTCGGGCGTCCCTACAGACACAATTGGTCGTGTCTGCGGGCAGGAAGCTGGATGCGGGTATGTGTCCTGGTCGCTGCACTAGCGCCTCCTCTGGTCGGTCGGGGCGCCTGTTCGGGGGGGACTGGGGGGGAATAGCGTGATCCTCCCACGTGCTACGTCCCCCTGGTGAAACTACTCAGTGTCAGGTGAAGAGAAGAAGCTGGCAACTCCACATGTGTCGGAGGAGGCATGTGGTAGTCTGCAGCCCTCCCCAGATCAACAGAGTGGGGTAATTGGACAGGTACAATTGGGGGGGAGGGGGATCCCAGAAAAAACCAACTTTTCCTTTAAAACAAGGATCAACTAATATATGTGTTTTTTTTTAAATTTTCTCTGTATCCCTACTGTCTGGTTCTTTTCTCCTGTGTGTGTGTGTGTTTGTGTGTGTGTTTTTTCAGGGGGAGAAGGGCAGCGTGGGAGAAAGGGTGAGTCACGTCAGCAGCACTTTGTCCTCTCACAAAAAAAAAAAAAAAGTGTCCCGGGGAACCAGTAGACATAATGATCCTCGGCTCTTACCTCTCCATTGACAGGGGCCTCCAGGAGTCGGCAGCGGGGTGGCTGTGAAGGGCGACGCGGGCTCCCCGGTAAGCTTCGTGTCAATCATTGTGCTGACGTGTGGTTTTTTTGTTTTTGTTTTTTTGTTTTTTTTTTTTTTTGTTTTTTTTTTTGTGGTTGTCAGCGAAGTGCGCTTCTGTTGGTCCAGCAGATGAAGAAAGAGTGTGAGGTTGTGTGTTTGTCTGTACCCTCTGTGTGTGTGTGTGTGTGTGTGTGTGTTTGCATTAAATAATGTATATTCTTCTCATTATCAGGGTGCTTCAGGAACTCCAGGGCCCCAGGGCCCCAAGGGACTGACTGGACCGCAGGGTGCGAAGGGAGACAAGGTAAGGTGCAACATGGGTATATGGACATTAACCAGCTGTCAGCCGGTATGGTGCTGCTAGGCAGATGCATGCATTTTGTGTGTGTGTGTGTGTGTGTGTGTGTGTGTGTGTGTGTGTGTGTGTGTGTGTGTGTGTTTGTGTATGCAAATAGCTTGTGCCTGTTGTTACAGGGTGCCAGTGCAGAAGGGCTTGCTGGACCTCCTGGGAGAAAAGGGGATCCTGGGGACCGGGTAAGTTGGACGCACACTAACATTTCAGTGAAAATATGGTACATGCCAAGAAAACACACACACACACACACACACACACACACACACACATAAAAGCCAACAACACAGTCCACCCAGTGCAACAAAGTCCAAAAACTCCACCGTCCAGAAAACGGACGCCGGCCAGGATGACTGTCGGAACCGCCGGTCTGCATGGGCTAGCAGTTAGCTTAGCCTGCCCTGCTTCTGCATCCTGTCAGACCGTCCTCGGTGTCCCCTCTTTGGGCGCAGCTCCAGGCAGGGCCGTGGTCCTTGGGCCCATCGGATACAGCAGACCAGGCTCCCCCAGCTGATCCAAATCTAATGCCAGCTCTCCAGCCAGTGTGTGTGTGTGTGTGTGTGTGTGTATATATATATATAGCAGTTAGCTTATATATATATATATGTGTGTGTGTGTGTGTATGTGTGTGTGTGTATAGTCCAAATATATGCAAATATATACTGCAGCAAGCAGCCTGTGCCGGCGGGTCCAAGTTCAACTTGTACTGCATTAGTAATGATAAAAAGCAGTGTGACGAGATGATTAACATAATATGTTTGTATCTAAACAAACTAACAGAACCGCTAGTCTGAGTTACCTGTTAGTGTTGTCACGTCTCTCAGTGTTAATACACAACAGCGGAGCTTTTTCATCTTGTCTAATGTGACACCCTGTATTTGATAGGGATAGAGTGTATTTGAAGTGATGTACAAATTATTAAACACATTTTAATATATTCAGAAAAAGTGAACTCAAGTGACGTGAACTCGGGTGAACGAGTTCAGGTATCTCAGGGTCTTGTTCACGAGTGAGGGTAGGATGGAGCGGGAGATTGACGGGCGGGTTGGTGCAGCACCAGCAGTAATGCAGACGTTGTACCGGACCATTGTGGTGAAGAGGGAGCTGAGCCAATATAAATATATATGGTGGCACGGTGGTGCAGTGGTTAGCGCTGTCACCTCACAGCAAGAAGGTCCTGGGTTCGAACCCCAGGGGGGGGTAACCCAACCTTGGGGGTCGTCCCTGGTCGTCCTCTGTGTGGAGTTTGCATGTTCTCCCCGTGTCTGCGTGGGTTTCCTCCCACAGTCCAAACACATGTAGGTCAGGTGCATCGGCCGTATTAAATTGTCCGTAGGTGTGAATGTGTGTGTGTGTGTGTGTGTGTGTGTGTGTGTGTGTGTGTGTGTATGTGTGTGGGCAGCCCTCTGATGGATTGGCAGCCTGTCCAGGGTGTCTCCCCACCTGCCGCCCAATGCCTTCTGGGATAGACTGCAGCATCCCCGCGACCCTGAGAGCAGGATAAGCAGTTTGGATAATGGATGGATGTATGGTTATTTATATAGATACACACACACACACACACACACACACACACACACACGCACAAACCCACAAGACATGGTCAAAAGTATGTGGACACCTGAACATCTCACCTATATGTGCTTGTTAAATATGTCATTACAAAACCATGGGCATTAATATGGAGTTTGCCCCCCCCCCCTTTGCTGCTATAACAGCCTCCAGTCTTCTGGGAAGGCTTTCCACTAGCTTTTGGAACATGGCCGCAGTGATTCGCTCCCAGCCAGCCACAAGAGCATTAGTGGGGTCGGGCACTGGATGTTGGGGAGAAGGCCTGGCTCACAGTCTGGGCTCCAGTTCATCCCAAAGGTGTTGGACGGAGCTGAGGTTCAGAGTCTCTGCAAGCCAGTCAAGTTCTTCCACACTAAACTCGGCAAGCCATGTCTTCATGGACCTGACTTTGTACACGGGCACATTGTCATGCTGAAACAGGGAAGGGCCTGCCCCAGACTGTTGCCACAAAGTTGGAAGCACACAGTTCTCTAGAGTGTCTTTGTATGCTGTAGCATTAAGAGTTCCTTTTCCTTTGGCCAAGCCCAAACCATGAGAAACTGCCCCAGACCGTCATTCCTCCTCCACCAAACTTCACAGTTGGCACCATGCATTCGGGCAGGTAGCGTTCTCCTGTCACCCGCC
Organism: Lampris incognitus; assembly: GCF_029633865.1. Taxonomy (NCBI): domain Eukaryota; kingdom Metazoa; phylum Chordata; class Actinopteri; order Lampriformes; family Lampridae; genus Lampris; species Lampris incognitus. The sequence goes on along the minus strand of NC_079212.1, from coordinate 89,293,278 downwards.
AAACCCAGATTGGTCTGTCAGACTGCCAGATAGGGAAGCGTGATTCATCACCCCAATAAACGTGTTTCCACTGCTCCAGAATCCAATGGCGGTTTGCTTTACGCCGCTCCAGCCGAGGCTTGGCATCGCTCATGGTGATCCTTGGGCTTGTGTGCGGTTGCTTGGCCACGGAAACCCACTTCATGAAGCTAACGGCGAACATTTCTTGTGCTGACGTTGCTTCCAGAGGCAGTGTGTACCTCAGCAGTGAGTGTAGCAACTGAGGAAAGACGGTTTTTATGCGCTGCACTTCAGCACTCAGCGGTCCCGTTCTGGGAGCTTGTTTGTCCTACCTACCGCTTCACGACTATACGATTGCTCACCTTTTTTTTCCCATCTTTTTCAGGGTCCACGTGGGCCCATGGGAGAAACTGGCAGCAAGGTAAGTCGGAGCTAAATCACATCATTGGCCAGGTTTGAATCAGTGCGGCAGGGATGAACTCTGTCACCCTCTGTGATTGAACAGGGTGACCGAGGCCAGCCAGGCGAGACCGGATCACACGGAGACAGGGTGAGTCATGTACTGATATGAAATTCAGACTTGGGGTGTGTGTGTGTGGGGGGTGGGGGGTGGAGGGGGGGGGTGGTGAGTCTGTGTTTTGTTTCTATTTCCCATCTTACCCATCATCAATGGACTGTTGTAAGACCATAGAAAAATAATTTTCATAGTATTTCATAGTATGTGTGTCGTAGTATGTGCGACGGTGTTTGTATAGTAATGTGATGAACATTACTATACAGAGATTATAGCCATGTACTATAGGTATACTGCAGACACATTTCTGCTCTAGAGAAATACCACAGTATTTGTATATTAACATGAGAAAAACCATAGGAAATACTGTAATATGTGTAGTACTGATTGTAGTAATTGTATTGTAATGTGAAGGAAAAAAGGAACTACTTTTTAAGTTTTATCCCAGACAGCAAAGAATCTTTGGCCCAGATATGGCCCACATCTGCAGTGCTCTTACGGCTCACATTTGACCTTGAATGACGGCGTTGACTCAGGGTGAGTGTGGCTGCCTCGACTCAGCCACACTTGGGCCACATCTGGCCCACATAGTATGTGCTTTAACCCGAGTCAAGCCCAGTTCATTACATTTGGGCCATGTCTGGCCCACACAACACTTGCCGTAACTCAGATCAGGCCTGGCTTATGACATTTGGGCCACGTCTGGCCCAGACAACAGTTGCCAGTGCCGTAACTGAGCTGTAAGTACCAAAAGTGCCCCAGATTAGGCCCGAATGTCTGCTATCTGGGATGGTTTTAAAATAGTTCATTTATGAATTAAAAAAGTGTGTATTTGCAGGGGGAGAGGGGAGTGACCGGTGAAACTGGAGAAAAGGTGAGCACAGCAATGTTGTTAAGGTTTAGTCAGATGTAATCTGAATCAAGTTGTGTGCCGAGGTGTGATAATGTCATGTCTCTCAGGGGGATGCAGGAAGGCCAGGCCTCCAGGGAGTATCGGGGTTGAGGGTGAGTGTGACGTCCATTTTTAGGTGGAGCCAAGCAACCGTGTTGTCACTGTGTTTATTGTTTGATGCTTTGCTCCATAATCTGGACTGTTGTAGCTGCATAAATGATTCTCTGTCTGTGTGTGTGTTATCAGGGTTTGCCCGGGCCCAGTGGGCCACCGGGGGAAAAGGTGAGATTGATTACATCACTGTGTAATCATTTGAGAGAGTGGTTGATCGATATGAGCTTGACAAACATTTTATAGTCTGACACGGCGACTTCCGAAAACACTGATCCAGGAACAATCTGACCTTTCTGTTTCTAGGGAAGCGAGGGTGCACCAGGGGAACCCGGTAGAAGTGTGAGTTATCTGATAGAAAATTGCATGTGAGATAACATGCTATGATACAATATACTGCTCTGTCCACAAGCAAAGCATGTGTGATAACCCCGTGTCACTGTGCACATGCAGGGGCCGGGTCTTCCAGGAAAGAAAGGAGACCAGGTGGGTGGCTCATCTCTCCATACGTGCGACTTACCGTGTTTAAGCAGAGTCTGGCGTTCACAGTTCACGCCTCGCTCCTCACTGACCCGGTCTTCCCTCACTTTGATGGGCTGCCTCTTCCTCTGCTCTCTTCCTGCAGGGAGAGCGGGGTCTGCCTGGTCCCGAGGGACCCAGGGGAGAGAAGGGTGAGCCGGCGCAGAAAGGTGATAAGGTGAGTTGGTGCCCCGGGGTGAGTAGACGCTGTGGAGCAGTGGTTCAGTTGTTTTTTTCAGGTATTCCAGCCTCCAGTCAGGGAGCTTTTACACCTGGAACAACAGGAGTGAATGCAATAGAATACCTGGCAGAATACTGGTGGTAGCTGAGGACCTGACTGAGAACCACTGACTTATAGAGCGGAAGCCGTTCTTTAAATGCCTGTGAGACTTATAACATTCCCACGTGCCCTTTTCCTTGCTGCTTTCTTCTTTTTAAAAATGAAACACCTCGTGGACCTGGCTTCTGTCTCAATCACTCACAAACTGACATTTAGTCTCATATTTAGCTGCACCAGCTACACAGAATGGGAATGGTGGTGGGGGGGTGGTGAGTGAGTGCATCTATCCTATATGCTGTTAAAAGACGATGAAGATTTTCCTTTTTTTAATTAACATTATAATCCTCTTCGGTGAGAAATTTGCCAAAATGTGTATTTTCTGCACCCACGCCATTATTCTCTCTCACTTGGTGTTGCCCATGCGGTTTCATTTGAGGTAGGATTTCACAGAAACACCTCGACAGAGATGCATGTAGGCTATCACCTTTAAAAGTCAGTAAAATTTTTACTTTGCCATAGTAAAAAATGGAAGAAGAAAAAAAGAAGATGCAGAGGACAGGAAGAGATGGAAACGGATGATCCGCTGTGGTGACCCCTAACGGGAGCAGCTGAAAGTAGTAGTAGTAGTAGTAGTAAAAAATGACCCATCATGTATCAGAGGGGTTGGAAAGAGTTGTCAGTCTATTCTAACTGCATTCTTTGGTAGGTGCTGAGATTTCTGGCTTTCAAAACCTGCCTTTCGGCCTGGAATCTTTATTTCGGCAAACAAACCAGTAGAGGGCGCCCCGCCGCTTAGAAACCCAATGTTCTCGTCTCACTGTCCGTTTCAAATATCCAGTATGGAGAGGCCAGCTGTGTGACACAACTCTAAAGAATCCAAAAAGCCGTTTCATCCTGCAAAAAACAACATGATAAATGCTGCTTCAAAAGTAGAATAACTAGGTATTGGTATTTAGTGGGGGCGGAAACATCATAGGCATAAAACTGATGCCGAGTTGGACAGGTAGGTGACATTGTAATTAAATATACAACCAGCCATATTAAGTTGTGTGATTTACAGGACACCATCACTCAAGGGAATGGGTCACAGGGGTTGTGGCAGATAGAATCGTGTAAGAGGAGACTACCAGTGTTGCAGTTCCTGCTGGTTGCTGATAGTGGTCTCCAGAGAACGTTTTTGCTGATTGTGCCTTTAACATGTTCAAACATATCAACAGTTTGATGCGAGTTTTAGGAGGATTCAGACAAGCTAACTTTATCTCAGTTGGATCGGTGCAAAAGCATCTATTTTACAATGCCAACATCCGGTCGGGATATGATGTAAATAATATGTACCATTAGCTACTCAATTGAAAATGTTCAGGAAATACTAGACCTTCTTCCAATGTTGCTATTCACCGCAAAGTCACACAACAGTTGTGCTTTTCAGCTACACTGATCAGCCAAACCATTAACACCACTGACAGGTAAGTGAATAACATTGATGATCCCATTACAATGGCACCTGTCAAGGGGTGGGATATATTAGGCAGCATGTGAACGGTCAGTTCTTGAAGTTGATGTGTTGGAAGCAGGACAAACGGGCAAGTGTAGGGATCTGAACGACTTTGACGGGGTGGTGGCTAGATGACTGGGTCAGAGCATCTCCAAAACAATAGGCCTTGTGGGGTGTTCCTGGTATGCAGTGGTCAGTACCTACCAAACATGGTCCAAGGAAGGACAACCAGTGAACCAGCGACAGGGTCATGGGTGCCAAGGCTCATTGATGCGTGTGGGGAGTGGAGCCTAGCGTGTCTGGTTCAATCCTACAGAAGAGCTACTGTAGCTCAAATTGCTGAAAAATTTAGTGCTGGCTACAGTGTAGGCACCGAAAGCGCCCTACACTGTGTCCCCTGACAGGTGTCAGAACACACAGTGCATCACAGCTTGCTGTGTATGGGGCTGTGTAGCTGCAGACCAGTAAAGTGCCCATGATGACCCCTGTCCACTGCTGAAAGTGCCTACAATGGGCACGTGAGCGTCAGAACTGGATCATGGAGCAATGGAAGAAGGTGGCCTGGTCTGATGAATGACGTTTTCTTTTACATCATATGGATGACCCTTTCATGGTAATGGTATACCCTGATGGCAGTGGCCTCTTTCAGCAGGATAATGCACCCTGCTTCACTGCACACATTGTTCAGGAATGGTTTGAGGAACATGACAGAGTTCAAGGTGTTACCTTGGCCTCCAAATTCCCCAGATCTCAACCCTATCCAGCATCTGTGGGATGTTCTGGAAAAACAAGTCTGATCCATGGAGGCCCCACCTCGCAGCATACAGGACTTAAAGGATCTGCTGCTAACGTCTTGGTGCCAGATACCAGAGGACACCTTCAGAGGTCTTGTAGAGTCCATGTCTTGACGGGTCAGAGCTGTCTTTATGGCACGAGGGGGGCCTACACAGTATTAGGAAGGTGGTTTTAATATTTTGGCTGATTGGTGTATAACACTATTTGTCCATGTTTTAAAGTCTGTTTGTTTTACAAGGGTTCATCAGCGCCAGGAGCCCCAGGCCTGCCTGGACCTAAAGGAGAGTCAGGGGAGCGTGTAAGTTCAGACAGGTTCACCATAACACACTGCTGTTTAAAAGCGCAACAGCCTAAATCATATTAATATTTTCAGTTACTTTGATATATTCCTGGCAGTTGCATCCATTATTCATGATATATTGCGTTGTCCCAGCTGTCAGTGCCCTACAACCACCCAAACTGCCACTTTGTTAATCCATAAACATGTGATTCTTCCTCCAGGGGCCCCCTGGTATCAGCGGAAGGCCGGCTGCCAAGGTGAAAGATGTGCCTGCAGTGTTTCTATTTCACTTTATTTTTTTATTGAGCCTTTCAGTTTTAATGTTCCGCTGGATTTTTACTACTTGACACAAACATTGACTATGGCTTTTGGTAGCTGTCGAAGCAGGTGATGTATGACAGACAGTGGCGGCCATAGTGGTCTTATTGTAGTATTGCTGTGCTTCAGGGGGAACCAGGCGAACCGGCTGAGAGGGGGGAAGATGGACGGCCTGGCATCCCAGGAAAGATCGGTATTCCAGGCAAACAGGTCAGAGATGACAGTTGACTCTAGAGTCTTTCAGCCCTTGACTCTAGAGTCTTTCAGCGTCGTCATGTATGTAGCCTACCCTTAAAGTTACTCTGCTGTTCTCTGGCCATGTTAACCATGTTTTTTTTCTGTGTGCTAAAACTGAAGATAATTTCTTCTTTTGAAGAAATTATTTGAAGGTCTAACCAGCCTTTGATGGATTTTTCTATTTTTCCAACCATGCCTTTCGTGCTAATGATGCCATTTTAGAGGTAAACACAATGCAATATTTGTTAAGTACTCTTGAAATGTACCATATGTCTACTTCAAATTGCATCTGGCTCTTTCATGTATATATACACATCTGAGCCGCTGGTCAGGCGATGATCTAAATCTACGGTTTCAAACTTAAATGTCACCAGGCTTTCCTCACCAGTGACGTGGATGAATGATTTATGTCCCTCTTTCTGCAGGGAGAAAAAGGAGACAAGGGGGATGAAGCCACTCCTGTAAGACACTGTTTTCTCTCCCTGCTCTTATCAGCTGTTATGAGGTCACCTTCATCATCCATATCTTGTTGGAAAAGAGAAATATTTATAGAATTCCTCATGTTATATATTGCCAAGCGTCAAAATTTCCATGTCCCTCATTTTTCTTGTTTGATCGTTGGTGTTGTGCCACCAGGGGGAGCCCGGTCCTCCAGGGAAGGCTGGAGAAAGAGGACTGAGGGTAGGATAAGTGTTGCTGCTGCATTTTTATTTTATTTTTTTCTGCCAAACTGAGATTTGATTGAAATTCTTGAGGCCCTCTGATGCCATCCATTTGCCCCCTGACCTTCCTAGTTTCTATATTTAGTCGCGTAGCAATATCAAGTCTCCTTGTGTCCACATTGATGTGAAGCCCAGTAAAGGGACATTTTTATTGATGCTCTCCAGGGGTTGGCTGGTGTGCCAGGACGGCTAGGGGAGAAAGGAGACTTGGGAGACCCAGGAGAGCATGGACGTAATGTGAGAAGACCTTTATTTGTCATTATACGGACAGCTTTTCAATACTTGCATAAACTTTAAAACAGTCGGGCAGGTCATCCACTTCATTGATTGCTTTCGATTGTAGGGCAGCCCAGGACCTCCTGGAGGGAGAGGAGAGAAAGGAGACCAGGTTTGTTGTCCGCTATCTTCTCACAAAGACATTTTGTAAGTCATTTCTTCTCTCTGTGGACTCATCTGACTTTGTTCTTTTCTCCACAAGGGGCCCCAAGGACCCCCAGGACCTCCAGGGAAGGTGGTGAGTGTTAACCAGAACACTCTTAATCGTCATTTTATCACGGTGACGGGTTGATCAGAAGAACCTTTGTTCAGAGCGAATTAGATTTAGAAAGGGTTACCGCGGTCAGCCTGCTCCCAGCATCACATTCTGACGTCATCTCGGAACAAAAGCTACACACATTATGAACCATGTCATAGTCAGTACCGTCTCACACGTTGCCCTCTCAGACTTCATCTGACTTGTTCTCTCTCCTTCTCAGACTGGCTTCCAGCCCCAGAAAGAAGACAAAGGGGAGAAGGTCTGTGCTTGGACATTTGGATGTTTTGCAGGCCCTGAACATGTGTTCACTATGTATTAACACATACAACTACCTGCCTATGAAACTCCCAGATTTGGGATGCATTATTTATTTTGCATGTTCTCATTCACACTAAATCTAAATCTAAATCATTCATTCCTCTACAATTTGATTACTAAATGCTCCGTAGCTTTTTTTATCTGATCGTTTTGTGTTTTTTTTTTGTTTTTTTTTTATTTCCCCCTCCCCCCTTTTCTCCCCAATTGTATTTGGCCAATTACCCTATTTTCCTAGCCATCCCGGTTCCTGCTCCACCTCCGCTGCCGATCCGGGGAGGGCTGCAGACTACCACCTGTCTCCTCCGATACATGTGGAGTCACCAGCTGCTTCTTTTCACCTGACAGTGAGGAGTTTCACCAGGGGGACATAGCATGTGGGAGGATCACGCTATTCCCCCCACTTCCCCCTCCTCCCCGAATAGGCGACCAGAGGAGGCGCTAGTGGAGCGACCAGGACACATACCCACATCCAGCTACAGACATGGCAAATTGTGTCTGTAGGGATGCCTGACCAAGGTAACACGGGGATTCGAACCGACGATCCCCGTGTTGGTAGGCAACGGAATAGACCGCAATGCTACCTGGACGCCCTGATCGTTTTGTGTTTACCAAGTTTAATTTGCCTATCAATATTATTAATTACTTATAGCTTTTATTTGCATCTAGCTCCCTGGAGTTTTATTATTTATTGTTTGTGTTATTTGTTTGTTTGTATGTTACTGTGTTTTTGTGTACAACAAGCTGCTCCAATCAAATTGCCCCAAACGGGAGTAATACATTTGTTTGTATTGCAATGTATTGTATTATAACCAAGTGGGATTAAGTCAAATCAACATATTATAGGAATGAAGCCTCTCTCTGCTTCCTTTAACTCGACAAACTAGACCAACTTTCTGCTTCCCAGGGTGATGCTGGGGATCCAGGAGAGCACGGCAGCAAAGGCCAGAAGGGAGAGGCAGGGACTGCAGGACCCCCGGGGCTGCGAGTGAGTCAGCCTCACATCTGTCACTGATTGTTGTGTGGATATGTGGAAGTGTGAGGAGTTCTGATTCCCTGCTCCTTCTCTGCTGTCTTTTTAAAGGGTGCCGAGGGGCTACGGGGACCCGCAGGGGCAAGAGTGAGTTTTCTGGCCGTCATTCCATCATCGTGTATCCTGCACATATTGTCCTTATTGTCTAATATGAGTTATAAAGTGTCTGAGCCATTTCTGTGTCGTCTTTCACATCCAATGCCATTGTTTTCCCTTCGTATCTCCACAGGGTGACCCAGGAGAAAGAGGGACCCCTGGAGAGAAGGTTGGAATTGCATCAAGTGTAATGGATTATCCCATTTTCACACACGAAACCCTGTTTTCATTCAAATATAAAAACCGTGAAACCTAAGAACTCCAATAATAAATAGAAGAAGCAGTCTCAGAATGTTCCGGTGACTGGCGGGTTCCGCTGTCCTTCATTCCACCGGATCCTGTTTCCCACGCTGCAGATTCCCAGTGGGATGAAGCGCAGCGGGGCTGGCAGACGACGTCAAGGCCGGCAATTAAACTGAACCACTTCAGCCGTGCTCTTCCTCTTTGGTTGCACGCTAGGCCTTCCTCCTACCCTAACACCTGTCTCTGATCAGGGAGGAAGAGGAGCATCTGGGTTAGACGGGCGACCTGGTCTAGATGGTAAACCGGGAGCAACAGGACCGGCTGGCCAGAGGGTAAACCATTCCCCACTTCTTACCACCAAGCTGCAGATACACAATATAGAATTGTGTTGGTTGAGAAACATGGACATGAGTATTAGATGTTTACTTCCTTTTTTTTGTGGGTCCCAGGGAGACCCAGGGAAACAGGGGGATCCAGGAAGAGATGTAAGTACCCCTGTGATTCGTTCAGAAAACATCATCATTGATCCTTGTCGATTATCATGTTGGACAGAGATTCTTAAATTTTTTCATGACACAAATCCCCAAACAGACTGACAGCGGGGCACAGATCCGGATTAGATAAGACTCTGTCCCATCGACCTTCATTTGAGAAGACTCTTGTTAGCTTTGATGTGGATTTGAATTATAGATTGTTATTTTATATTTCACATAATACATAATAATATTATGTAATATTGTAATTAATATGAAAATATATAATTAAAATAAATTAAATATAATTATATTTAAAATTAAATATAAATTAAATATAATTATATTTAAAATTATAAATATAAATTAGATTATATTTAAAATTAAATATAGATATAACTTAAATTTAATTAAATATAATTGTACTATCAATTAATATTACAATGATATAATAAAATGCATAATAATATTTTATATTATTACATATAGTGTATATTATACGCTATAAGTGATGAAGGTGGCAAGCGTGAAAGCTGTGAATAGCAGAGTGATTTCTGTTCATTCTACTAATATTTCCTAGTGAATTTCACTTGCTCCTTGTTTTGCATGGTAGCCCCTGGAACACCTTAACGGACCCATGGGGGACACCAGGCACTACTTTTCAAAGCACTGATCTTGGAAAAGTCAGTTTCTTGAACAGTGACTGCTGAAATAGTTGACCCATGTCAAAATGATGAGCTTTGTTGCTTTTCATTTGCTTACTGTCAACAGTGACTTGTGATATGTCTCATCAAAATGTTTAATAGATGTGGGCTAACTAAAGGCTGTTTGCCAGTCATCTCCGTGTACCTACCATATATTTGCTGCAGAGGGCACATTGGAACTTAAAGTGAAACCAGTTTCATATGTATGAATTTAAATTTCTCAATTATAACACATTTCTTATCATGCATCATCTGGATGTGTGAACATTTTTCGATCTCGTAGCACTTTCTACTTACCGTAGGTACGGCAGTTGTCGCTACTCAAAACACTACAGTTGTTATTTCTCAGCTGAACGCTAAAATGTTGTTGAATTTCAATGCCTTGTATAGGGTGCCAAAACGCACACAATTGTTTTCAGAATTAGGCATTGCTGTTCTAAGCATTTTAAATAGTAAAGTCGGTATCTATCCCACGGCCTCCTCAGTTTGGAATCCAGTTTCTGTGGTAGAGACAATTTAGGTAAATAACCAGAATTCTGAGGAGCAGAAAAAAGGGGTAGCTTTGTGTCCATGTTGGTATTTTATCAGAATATTTATCGATAAACCTATCTATAAAGCTTAGCTTGGTGCCATTTCAGTGATTACATTTCTTAGAACCAACATCAGCATTTTATAAAACTGCTGCATTTTGTCTGGTCACTGATAAGTCAGTCAGTCAGTCAAGTTGCATTTTATATAGCGCTTTTCTAGCTGCAACAGCCACTCAAAGCGCTTTACATTTCTGGTCAAATCTAAGTCTTGTGTTGTTTTGTTTTTTTTTACAAACGTAGAATTATACTGGAATTAGTATTACAGAGGCATGAACTACCTTGTAAATGAAACGATAAGCCACTAGGAAATAGTTTTGCCTGACTTGCCTGCATATAAATAGGACATAAGTCATCTTCACATTTCTACATGCATACATACATACATACATTCATTCATACATACATCTATCCCACTCTGCCTGTTTTTTTTATTTAAATTATTTATATTTATGTAAAAAAAAAAAAATATATAATACTAAATACTATTTATTTAAATAAATTTTATATATATATATATATATATATACATACATATATATAATTTATTTAAATAATATATGTATATACAAATATATAAAAAGGACATTAGTCATCTTCACATTTCTTTATACAGACATCTGTCCGGCTCTGTCGGTTTTTTTATTTAAATAATTATTCATATTTGTATAAATATATATAATATATATTTATATAAATTCACGGATATATACCAAGTCCAGTTGCACTTGATTCAACTCCTTTGGACATCTTCACATTTCTTCATACTTACATACGTACATCTGTTCCACTCTCCCTTTTTTTTAAATTTTATTTATTTATTTATTTTAAATTTATTCATTTACATTTCTTACAGGGTCTACCAGGACTTAGAGGGGAGCAGAGCCTCCCGGGTCCAATTGGGCCTCCGGGCAACCCAGGCACACCTGTAGGCGCACACACACACACACACACACACACAGAATTTGCTCTACATCTATAAAACATCCTTCCCGTTTTTACTTCTCGGCCTTCCTTCTGTGTTCCAGGGAAAAACAGGTGAAGAAGGCAAAGCCGGGGCTCCTGGAAAAATGGTGACTCCTCACTACTAGATACATATTGTGTGTGTGTGTGCGTGATGCCGTCCCAGAATAATGTGTATACACACAGTTGCATGGCATCATACTGATGCCATGCCTCTGGTGATTTGAATCAAACACGCTGATATTAGATGCTGGTCAGCGAGGGCCGCGTATGATTACGGCCTCTCCGTCTCGATCCCTGTAAAGACCATCAGACTCAGACCCAAATCACTGTTTCCTCTGACTGGGGCTTGCTGATCAAAAAGCAGAGCAGGCTCACATCACAGGGTGTGCTGTGCAGCGGCTGCATGGAGCGGGGCTCTAATGATGCAGCGAGCCAGCGCAGCAGCACTAAATGATCTAAGTGGTATTAAAGAGGGCTGGCCCGGCCCCCACTCACCGTGTTACTGCCGAACCGCTTTTGTAACAGACCGCCACAGACACTGTGTTGTTTTGCATTGCAGGGGGAGGACGGCGTCCCCGGGGAAGACGGCAGAAAGGTTTGTTTGTGTGTGTGTGTGATGCGATTAGTTACGTGATCTGCTTATTAGTCCCTATAAAACGTTTCGCATGATGCCACTTTAACCAGGAGGCTCCCCCCCGAGATCAACTCAAAAGCACAGCAGGCAGTTGAAATAAAAAATACCATGTTCATTTCAAAACAGCACGGCTCCTCGTAAACCACTTCAAAAAATAACAAGCTATACCGTAATGTCCTTATGACCCATTCCTGTCTCACTGTGGCTGCTGTGCATACCAGTATGTAGTATGCAAATAAACAGACTGGTCGGCCTCCAGTATGGACTGGTACAATAGATGAGCTAATCTCCTGCAAATTATTTTTGCTAAAATCCATGGGGCTGAATTTTCATATCAGAAGAGGAACCGAGGGTCGTCCGGGTGGCGTAGCGGTCTATTCTGTTGCCTACCAACACGGGGATCTCCGGTTCGAATCCCTGTGTTACCTCCGGCTTGGTCGGGCGTCCCTACAGACACAACTGGCCGTGTCTGCGGGTGGGAAGCCGGATGTGGGTATCTGCACGGTGGCGCAGTGGTTAGCACGGTCGCCTCACAGCAAGGAGGTGCTGGGTTCGAGCCCCGGGGTAATCCAACCTTGGGGGGTCGTCCCGGGTCGTCCTCTGTGCGGAGTTTGCATGTTCTCCTCGTGTCTGTGTGGGTTTCCTCCGGGTGCTCCGGTTTCTTCCTACAGTCCAAAGACATGTAAGTAGGTCAGATGAATCGGCCGCACTAAAAAAAAAAATTGTCCCTAGGTGTGAATGTGTCGGCCCTGTGATGGACTGGCGGCCTGTCCAGGGTGTCTTCTCACCTGCTGTGCAATGACTGCTGGGATAAGCTCCAGCATCCCGCGACCCTGAGTAAGGATAAGCGGCTTGGATAATGGATGGATGGATGTTTACTAGTTGATCTAACACTGACTGGAATGGGGATAGATTAAGTTCGGCGTGATTGCAAGACGGATATAGATCCATCTCCTCCATCTAAACCAGTCCACACCAGTGACTGCCGCTGTGATGCCGCATCCCGCACAAGACTGTGTATCGTTCTAAAGACAAAAGTAAAATGATACACACTCATGGGTAATTAGTTAAATGTGAATAATGAGTGGCCTTCTCTAGGGACCCCTTATACTGTCGTTTTTTTTTTTTCATCTACAGGGTGACAAAGGAGAAGCAGGATCTCCTGGAAGAGATGTCAGTTCCACCCTTTCTTTCATTTTGTGTGTGTGTGTGTGTCTCCATACCAGTTTCATCCTGTCTCAGCCTCTGCCAACTATCTTCTTCTTCTCTCGCCTTCTCGCCTTCTCGCTGTCGATCCCACTTTCCTCAAGTTTATTGTCTCGCACATAATTTTCCTGCTTTTCTCTTATCCCGGTCAATATTCCCCTCAAGTGTGTGTATTTATTAATGGTAGTTTTCTCTGACATTGACAGCACCAACACATGCTCACTCACGGCTGAATCGATAGCCCAGTAGTCACTTGGCTCTTGCAATATACAGGATGGCTATTATCTTCAAGCTGCTCGTCTCATCTGATGTGTGTGTGTGTGTTTCAGCCTTATTTGGGGGGGCTGCTTCTGAGGGGGATTTACAGGGGCACCAAATGTCAGAGTACCGGTTTCATATGCAAATTCTGATTAATTATCTGCGGCACATCAGATGGGGGGAGGGGGGCAGGGGGCAGCGCCCACCAGCTTTGGTTTTGTAGTCTAGTCGCGCAACTGTGGCAGAGAGTGAAGTATCAGACTGATGAGCGAGTCTTGGTGTTGTGGGCTGTGTCTCTCAGGGCCGAGACGGACAGAAAGGAGACCGGGGCCTTGCTGGGTCTGTGGGGCCAGCTGGCCCAGCTGGACCCCCAGGAGTCCCTGGCAACATCGGTCCCCCTGGACAGGTAAGGTCACGCACAGGTAAATAAATGTGTTTGAATATGGATGGGCCACAGTACGTTTAGATGTCACCATTCCATACACCTCCTCCCCCCCCCTCTCTCTCTCTCTCTCTCTCTCTCTCTCTCTCTCTCTCTCTCTCTTTCTCTCTCTCTCTCTCTCTCTCTCTCTCTCTCTCTCTCTCTCTCTCTCTCTCTCTCTCTCTCTCTCTCTCCCTCTCCCTCTCTCGCTCTTTCTCTCTCTCTCTCTCTCTCTCTGTCTGTCTGTCTCGCTCTCTCACTGTTTCTGTCTGTCTGTCTGTCTGTCTCTTTCTCACTCTCTTTCACTCTCTCTGTCTGTCTGTTTGTCTGTCTCTCTCTCGCTCACTCTGTCTCTTGTTTGTCTCTGTCTCTCTTGCTGTCTCTCGCTGTCTCTCTCTCGCTCTGTCCACCTCTCTCTCTCTCTCCCTCTTGCTCTTTCTCTCTGTCTGTGTCTCTGTCTCTCTCCCTCTTGCTCTTTCTCTCTGTCTGTCTCTCTCTCTCTCTCTGTCTTTCTCTCACTCGCTCTGTCTCTCTTGCTCTCTCTCTGTCTGTCTGTCTGTCTGTCTGTCTGTCTGTCTGTCTGTCTGTCTGTCTGTCTGTCTCTCTCTCTATGGTAAAGGCCAGGATGATGATCGACTTCAATTATTACAGGGAAATGAAAGATATCCAGCAATTTAGTGTTATCTGGGCTCATGGAGATGTGTTGTGCTCAGTAAAAGACAACCAACTTGTTTTTTCTGGAGAATTGATGTGATTTACTTTTTATTTTTACATATTTACTTATTTGCTTGTGGTTTGAATATGATTTGTTTTTTTTTTTAAATAAACGTTATTTTTGAAAAATCGAATCTCTCTGTCTTTGTCTCTCTCATGTCTCTCAGGTTGTATATGTAAAGGGAGCTGAAGCTGCACCAATCCCTGGCCCCCAGGGGCCTCCTGGAACCCCGGTGGGTGTTCTTGACATTTTCCAGCGTAAATGTGTTTGTATGTTAGGAATAAAGACTAGCTCCACACTGGAACAAAATCCAATTTTTGTGTGTTTTTTTTTATCAAGGAAAATATTTTTACACACTGTTTATCTTAAGAAAGGCCATTTGACTGAAACATCAGCAAACAACAAAATATTGCAGTAAATCTGATTTCATTTGTGGATCTCTGTGCTGGTGGTCCATGTTATTCCTACTGTAGCTACTCAGCCATGTGGAAAAGCGTCACTGATCTCTGTCTGTACCCCTGCAGCCCGTTCGTCATCTTATCAATTGGTTGTTCAATCACTGTCCCTGTTCTGCTCTTTCAGGGTGTACCAGGGATCCCAGGAGCGGCGGGAGCTAGAGTAAGCTTAATGGTGTCTTTATTGGTCTCGGTTCACTGTGGACCACAGTCAGACTTTCATTTGACCCTGTGACATTTCTCCACTGCAGGGGGAGAGAGGCCCGCCCGGCCTCAAAGGTGAAACGGTACGTTAAGCCGCTGTAGCGCTGTAATGGGCGGAGTAGGATATCAACCAGGCTGACTTTGTCGGTTGTGCGGTTTTCAAGCTGACATGCTGTTGGTGTGGTGTTATTGACAGGGTGATCCAGGAGAGGACGGGGCACCTGGGAAACCTGGAACAGCGGTGGTAAAAGAGTCTGAACATTACCTGCTCACCTGTACTGACCTTGTGCAGACTAGTGCCAGTTCTTCTTCTTCCTCTTTGCCACTGACTGACTGGTGCTTTTTTCTCTTTTAACAGGATGTGCAGAAAGCTCTGGCCACCATGGGAATCCTGGTACGTGAACAACTTGCAGTCGTAACCTACAATTGGTCAGGCTTTTGAAAACATTTTACCTTCCCGATATTATATTCTATTTTGTGTTCTATTGTGGCACGGTGGCGCAGTGGTTAGCACTGTCACCTCACAGCAAGAAGATCCTGGGTTCGAACCCCGGGGTTGTCCAACCTTGGGGGTCATCCCAGATGGTCCTCTGTGTGGAGTTTGCATGTTCTCCCCGTGTCTGCGGTGGGTTTTCTCCAGGTGCTCCGGTTTCCCCCACCATCAGAAAGACATGCATGTTGGGATTAATACTCCTGTCCGTGCCCCTGACTGAGGCATGGCAAGACAAACTGGAGTTGGTCCCTGGGCGCTGCACGGCGGCTGCCCACTGCTCCTAGCTACACAGCTAGGATGGGTTAAATGCAGAGTCGAATTTCCCCACGGGGATTAATAAAGTATCTCAAAATCAAAAATAAATAAACAACAATAATAATCAAAAATATCATACCAGCTGATGTCTGGTTGATAGAAAAATATGTTTATCAAGCTGCTGCACCCATTTAAACGTATGTTGAAGCCCATAGCTATTCACTCTATGGTTGATAATGGACTTTAACGGCTGTTGTCTGAATGGAAATACTCTCCGTAGGACTCTGTCATGCATCACCTATAGGACATAACTTTGTTAGCTCACTTGAATACAGTGTGTAATGTTATATTCAGGAATCAGGAACAATGTATTGTCGTTTCCTTCAAGTACACAGAAGAATCGAAATTCCGTTTGCCCCAGCCCACAGCAGCGCGACACAAAAGACAAGAACACACAACCCAGATTTCCCAAAAACAACACCACCAAAAACAGAGAACAAAGCAAAAAATAAATAAAAATAAACACAAACAGTTAACAACACAGTCCAAAATTTCCACTGTGCAGAGAACGAACGCCAGCCAGGATGACCGTAGGAACTGCCGGTCTGCATGGGCTAGCAGTTAGCTTAGCCTGCCCCACTTCCGCATCCTGTCAGACCGCCCTTGGTGTCTCCTCCTCGGGTGCAGTTCCGGCAGGGCCATGGTCCCTGGGCCCACCGGATGCAGCAGACCAAGCTCCCTCAGCCGATCCAATGCCAGCTCTCCCAGCCAGACACCTTCGACACACCTCCCCACACTCCACACGACGACACTGAAACACAGTAAACGCTAGGCGAGGCCACCGCCAGACCGCCCTCGGTGTTGTCAGAACTGCCGGTCTGCATGGGTTAGCGGTTAGCTTAGCCTGCCCTCTTCCGCATCCTGCCAGACTGCCCTCTTTGTTTCCTCCTCGTTGCATCTCCGACAGGGCCGTGGCCCCTAGGCCCACCGGACTCAGCAGACCAGGCTCCCCCAGCTGATCCAGCGCCAGCTCTCCCAGCCATCAAATGAAAACAAAACAAACGTTGACGCTGACGTATATTTATAATCGTGCCAAAATTCATTTGTGCAGTGAAGTTTGAGTGTCATAAACATATTGGACCCTTTAAATCCGCTATAAGCACAAGCATATAATCAGCCTCAGTCTGGATTTGTGTTTGTGTGCGTGTGTGAGAATCAATTGTGGGTCTATAGAAAATTATTCTTGACAGGTAAGCCCTACTGATGGAAACTAATCTCTTTTTGCATTTCACATCTGGGTAATGAATGGTTTTGCAAACAAAGTGCTGGTACATATTGTCAAAACCTTCACCGCTTCCAGATACCTGTTAATACTCGTGCTTAGTGGGCCGTCGTGTTGACAGCTCAGTCATGCAATACGAGAGTGAAGGTTGTATTCAGTCTCGTAAATCACTCTATGCCAGTAAATAGTCTATGCAGGGTAGACGTGGGGCTACAGTGCCTGTGTAAGTGGTGCCATAATCCAGGATCCGGTTTGGTACTTGTTTTTTTAATTGGTTAATTGACATTGTAAGCATTACACTACAAGTAGAAACTGCACCACTCATGATTATTCATGTCCATTTTTTTTGGGGGGGGGGGTTTCCTCCCCTTTTCTCCCTAGTTGTATTCGGCCGATTACCGTACTCTTCCGAGCCACCCTGGTCTCTGCTCCACCCCCTCTGCCGATCCGGGGAGGGCTGCAGACTACCACATGCCTCCTCCCATACATGTGGAGTCACCAGCCGCTTCTTTTCACCTGACAGTGAGGAGTTTCACCAGGGGGACGTAGCGTGTGGGAGGATCACGCTATTCCCCCTCCTCCCCGAACAGGCGCCCCGACCGACCAGAGGAGGCGCTAGTGCAGCGACCAGGACACACCCACATCCGGCTTCCCACCCGCAGACACGGCCAATTGTGTCTGTAGGGACGCCCGGCCAAGGCGGAGGTAACACGGGGATTCGATCCGACGATCCCCGCGTTGGTAGGCAACGGAGTAGACCGCCCCGCCACCCGGACACCCCCATGCAAGTCCATTTGTATTGGCAGAAGACAATACTAATGTAAAGCTAAAGGCTGTAAGCATTTCAGTCTAGAGAACTCTTTAGAAACACGTTTTTGCATAACAACAGCAGCTTTTCACTCGTGCCATTATTTGATCTATTTGTGTCAGGAATCAGGAACAATTTATTGTCATTTCTTACATGTACTTGCGTACACAAAGAAATGAAATTTCATTTCTCCCAACCCACAGCAGTGTAACACAAAAGACAAAAACGCAGATCCAAAATTTCCCAAAAACGACACCACCAAAAACATACAAACACAGAGAGAACAAAGAAAAAACACACACTTAACAACACAGTCCACTCAGTACAACACACTCCAAAAATTTCCACTGTCCAGGAGAACGAATGCCAGCTAGGGTAGGGTGACTGTCAGACTGCCGGTCTGCATGGGCTAGCAATTAGCTTAGCCTGCCCCTCTTCCGCGTCCTGTCAGTCCACCCTTGGTGTTTCCTCTTCGGGCGCAGCTCTGGGTAGGGCCATGGTCCTTGGGCCCACCGGGCGCAGCAGACCAAGCACGCTCGGCTGATTCAACACCAGCTCTCCCAGCCAGACACCTTCGACACACCTCCCCCACACTCCACACGACGACACAAACACAGACGCAGACAAAAACACTGCACAGTTGACGCAAGGCGAGGCAAGGCCGCCACCAGACCGCCTCGGTGTTTCCTCTTCAGGCTCAGCTCCGGGCAGGGCTGTGGTCCCTGGGCCCACAGGACGCAGCAGACCAAGCTCTCTCAGCTGATCCAATGCCATCTCTCCCAGCCATTAAATTAAAAAAAATAAAAAAATAAAAATAAAAACGTCACACAATGACACAAACTTAGATGTGGACAAAGTCGGCACTGGGTGAGGCTGCCACAAACGTGAGTCCACGCCGCCATCTTCCCATCGCATCGGTATGATGGATAGACTGCACTTGGAGTGCCCTGTATAAAAAAGATGGGGCAAAAATCCCCCATAAGTTACAGTACAAGTGGACAGAAAGAAATGGCAGGTGGGGTGGAGGTCAGTGAACAACAGCCAGCAAGTATGACAGCTGCGGCAGCACAGACCTGACCAGTTCCCTTTACCGGCTTTCCTGAACGAATTTACTCCTGACGTCCCTCAGACCACAATCTTCAGCTGATTTCCTGAAGTGCCTGTCTGCCCTCCACACAGGTGTCTGATCTCAAGGTCATTGTGGATAAGAAGGATTTGCCGGTGAGGGTGCAGAAGACAGAAAGAGGTGAAAAGGGAGACAAAGGTGAACATGGACAGAGAGGACTACCTGGAGCAGATGTAAGTAAGACAGAGAGAGCCTGGAGGGTGATCAGAAATAAGTTAGAGTTGAACTAATGATCACAGCAATGGCGTAAATCCAAACGGGGCAACTTTATGTAGTGTATAGTCTGTAATTCAGTAATTAAAAACAAAATAATCTCGCTTCTCTTCCCTCTTGTTCGCCAGGGTGCTCGTGGGTTTGCCGGAGAGCGAGGCCCCAAGGGAGAACAGGGAGAACGGGGACCTGTAGGGGCAACCGGGCCTCCTGGAAGGGCCATTGGAGAACGAGGACCAGAGGGGCCTCCGGGGCAGGCGGGAGAGCCAGGCAAACCTGGAATACCAGGCGTTCCTGGGAGAGCTGGGGAGCTCGGAGAGGCCGGTCGACCAGGAGATAAGGTGCGGGAAGACAGGAGAGATGGACGGAAGTTGAAGGGTCACGTGGGTTGGTTATGACTCAGCTGACATGTCTGCATATCTTTTAGGGGGAGAGAGGAGAGGAGGGGCACAAGGGAGAAACCGTGAGTATTTTTATTAGTATTAGTGTTGTGATTAGTATTTACAAAGGACTGGGTGATAAAATCCGTTTGTAAACAAGACTTATTTTCCCGTCAGTCTCCATGAATACAGAGTGACATTTTCAAAACAGACTGAACATTACTTCTGTTCCTTCTCACTTCTGTTTTTCAGGGCAAAGCGGGCCTGACAGGACCAGCTGGCCCTCCGGGTCCAAAGGTACGCTGCTGTAGTTTTATTAAGTATCCTATAGTTTGTGATGTGGTGAAGCGCTACAGGATGTTGCAGTCGTCGCCTCACAACAGGAAGGTCCTGGGTTCGAGCCCCGGGGTAGTCCAACCTTGGGGGTCGTCCCGAGTCATCCTCTGTGTGGAGTTTGCGTGTTCCCCCCCATGTCTGTGTGGGTTTCCTCCGGGTGCTCCGGTTTCCTCCCTCAGTCCAAAGACATGTAGGTCAGGTGAATGACTGCTGGAATAGGCTCCAGCATCCCCGCGAGCCTGTGACCAGGATAAGCGGTTCGGATAATGGATGAATGAATGAATATTTCAGTGCCCGATAAAGAATAGGAAATAAGCATGGGTCTCAAACGCCCATGTTTGTGTTTGTTTAGGGAGCATCGGCTGAGTCAGTTTTAACTGGTGCCCCAGGACCCAGGGGCTTTCCTGGACTTGAGGGCCAAAAAGGAGAGCCAGGTGCCCCTGGAGCCTTGGGAATCAAGGGAGACCGGGTAAGATCCCATCTCCAAATAGAGCAAATGCACAGGTGCATGTATATGTTTCCATATGCAAATTAGTCACGTGGATGTGTGTCCCAGGGCTTTGCAGGGCTCCGTGGTGAGAAAGGAGACCGGGGAGCGTCTGGAGATAAAGGACGTGACGGTTTGCAGGTCAGTTCGCACTCATCTGTACTCTAATGAAGAATATGGTGTTAATCAGGCTGGAATGAGAAACGCTCTCAGAAATACTCCTTTTACAGCAGTTGGTCCAGTTGATCTACCTTTTTAATGTGTACCTACCAGCCCAAAACTGTCCAAGTCACACGGAGATCGCTGGTTCGAATCCCCGTGTTACCTGGTTTCGGCATCCCTACAGACACCATTGGCCGTGTCTGCGGGTGGGAAGCCAGATGTGGGTATATGTGTCCTGGTCGCTGCACTGGCGCCTCCTCTGGTCGGTCGCGGCACCTGTTCGGAGAGGAGGGGGAACTGGGGGGAATAGCGTGATCCTCCCACGCGCTACGTCCCCCTGGTGAAACTCCTCACTGTCAGGTGAAAAGAAGCGGCTGGCGACTCCACATGTATGAGAGGAGGCATGTGGTAGTCTGCAGCCCTCCCCAGATCGGCAGAGGGGGCTAAGCAGCGACCGGGACGGCTCAAAAGAGCTGGGTAATTGGCCAAGTGCAACCGGGGAGAAAGGGGGGGGGGACTGTCCAAGTTACAGTGCAAATGTGAAATAGTACATGACGGCGCATCTGCTCTTTGTCTTTTCAGGGAGTCGCAGGAGAACCAAGTAAACCTGGTGTGGATGGGAAACCGGTAAGTAAGATGTCCGACTGGACTGGTTTTCTGTCTGAAAGGGTGACCCCTTGGCCTGTGGACATGACATAAATAATTTGTAATTGTTAATATTTCAACACTTTTTTTTATACTATGGCGTCTTAGTTGACAACCATGTGCAATTTATTGTATGAATTCCCTGTATTTGTTCTCACGCATGTGTTATTCTACATTAAGAAGGGTGTGTAGGTGAGTAGTGCAGGTGCACTACCGCACCTTACCTCTAGGAAAGCATTTGACCAACAGGGTTCCTGTCCACAAAGGACACGCCGAGGTCCTACCTCTCCCGCCTAAGCCACCCACCACAGTCATCAGTAAAAAGCCGTAACACACTTATTGTTTGTGTTGTATGAGTCTCCTGCCCCCGGGGGGGGGGGGGCTGTATTACGATGAGAGGAGGTGTAAGTATTACAGGCGATGGTTAAACACTTCCTCATGCTTTTTGTTTCCTCTCCCTGCATGGCGGAGCAGGGTCCATCAGGGCCAGCTGGTCCTCGAGGCCAACCAGTGAGTAACTAGTAACCCGGGGAGGCAGACGTCTCTCGGGCTTGAGCTGCGGAGCTGAGTAACGAAAAAGTCTCGGGGTTTGGCTGCAAGCGCTAAGCCGACGGAGCTTACTCCCCCCCCCCCCCCCGGGCTGAAGCTACAGAGCGCCTGAGACCTTATGCAGCTATGCCTGTAACGCCTCCCTGTCTTCCTCTCTCTCATCACCTCTACCCCCCCTCCTATACATGTATTTCTCCTTTTCCTTTTTTATGTTGTCCCCCCCACCCCCATGTTACAACACTGTGCTCCCCCCCCAACCAACCGTCTCCCCCTACCATTGTCGACCATCTTTCCCTTCCCATCTCTTTCATCCTCTCTAGGGCCTGCCTGGGTTCCCTGGAGTGCTGGGCAGACCGGTAGGTTCTTTGCTGCTGGCTGGCATGCTTGGGACCTGCAAGAGGGGAGGGAGTTTGCTTGGGGGATGTCATGGTGGTCCAAAGATGATGAGGAGGAGCCTTTTTGCACACCTTCAGCTTGGGATCAGAACATCCGCAGGGCCTTGTGCTACCGGGCCTCGCCTGCAGTGATGTCGTCACTTAAATCCGAGTTCATTTGTATGGGGAGCCTCCCTGAGGGAGCCGGGGTCCGGGATAAGGGGCAGCTTTCGGCAAAGTCTCTCATGAAATATTAATCTGGTCCACCTCTTCCCAAAGCACCCACGTCAAATTCAGGAACGAGTCGAATTTTTTATGTGTAAAAAAAAAAACACCGCAGGTTTGTTAGCGGGATGAGAAGAAGTGCTCCGGCGTTCTGAGCGGGAGCGGCACGGGATGATGGAGGGCATGCTGGGATGGCGTACTCTGAACATCTGCTCCCTCCTTGATCAGCTATCTGTGCTTCACCTGTATGCAGCTGTACTCACTGTCTGTCTGCTTAAGCCTCAATGCATGGGTGTCACTGTGCAGCACGTTCCAGCACCTCTGTGTTTACGCTGTGTTATCGTCTTGTGTGTCTGTCTGTGTGTTTTTGTGAAAGCTGTTGTCAGCTGGTGTCATAACTAACGCTTCAATATGGGCCATAATGAACGTGAACATATTTGTTGTGAATATGTTGTGATGTGTGTGCGACCATACTGCATGTCTGTCAGTCTCACCGAGCGTCTGTGGTGTGTGTGTGTGTGTGTGTGTGTGTGTGTGTAGCATGTTTGTCTTAAGATTTAAATATAACCTTTATGTTGTATTTACAGGGGAATCCAGGAGAGCCTGGTATTCGAGGGCCAACTGTGAGTATTACAATGGCACACAGGAACACACACACTCTCTCTCTCTCTCTCTCTCTCTCTCTCTCTCTCTCTCTCTCTCTCTCTCTCTCTCTCTCTCTCTCTCTCTCTCTCTCTCTCTCTCTCTCTCTCTCTCTCTCTCTCTCTCTCTCTCTCTCTCTCTCTCTCTCTCTCTCTCTCTCTCTCTCTCTCTCTCTCTCTCTCTCTCTCTCACACACACACACACACACACTCTCTCTCCCGCTCTCTCTCACACACTCTTTCTCTCTCTCTTTCTCTCTCTCTCTCTCTCTCTCTCTCTCACACACACACACACACACTCTCTCTCTCACGCTCTCTCTCACACACTCTTTCTCTCTTTCAATATGTGCTTTATTGGCATGACATACATTTGTGTACATATTGCCAAAGCATGTAAAACAACAACACAATACAACAATGATTATAATAATAACAACAACAACAATGATTATAATAATAACAGCAACAACAACAATGATTATGATATTAAATAACAATAGTAGCAATAGGTGCCGTCATCCACTATCTCTCAGGTTGTGGCAAGATAATATAAATCTTGCTGCAATGCTCGCCGCTGGCCCCCCTCCCAGGACCACCCGCAGCTTACCTGCGTTGTCCATTTCCTGGTACTCTGGAATCACATGTTCCAGTTCCTTGACAAACGCCCGGCGCTGTTTTTCAAATCTGTCACATTTAAGGAGGAAGTGCACCTCTGTCTCCACCTCATCTGTCATGCACTGACCACATGATCGTTGTTCTTTTGGCAACCACGTCTTTTTGTGTCTCCCCTTTTCAATGGCGAGACTGTGGTCACTGAGCCTGTATTTGGTGAGGATCTGTCGCTGCTTCCTGTCTCTGACAGTTAAGAGGTATTCTTCCAAATCATAGTTTGTTTTTAGGGCCCGATAGACTTCTAGTTTGTTTTGAGTTTTGATTTCAGCATTCCAATGTTTCAGATAATTGTTCTTGCTTTGTTTTATAGCCTGATTTATCGTAAACTTTGTTTGGGATGCAGTGCTGGCCTGAGGTTGGTTGGTCTTAGTATTTGTTACAGGGTTAGTGAGTCTCAGAGCCAGCTGCTTCAGGGGACTCTTTTTGGGGTTCAGTTCTTGGGTTTTCAGAGCTTTAAAGTGCAATGTATTTGTTGGGCTTGTATTTAAGTGCATCCAGAAATTTGGAGATCTTTTTTGTACATTTATGAATAATGGAAACCGGCCTAATTCTTCCCTACATGCGTTGTTTGGTGTTTTCCTTTGTATTTTCAGAATCATTCTACAGAATTCAGCATGTAGGGTTTCTTTTGGATGCTTGTCCCATCTAGTGTAGCTGGAAAGACTGAGTGGACCCCATACCTCACTTCCATATAGTGCAATGGGCAGAATTACACTATCAAACAGTTTGCACCAGATGGAGATTGGTATATCAATGTTAAAGAATTTATTTTTAATTGCATATAGAGCTCTGCGAGCTTTTTGTTTTAGGTTATTCACTGCCCTACTGAAACTCCCTGATGCTGTAATAATTAGACCCAGGTAAGTATACTGCATCGTATGCTCTAAGGTGATGCTACCTAGAGTCAACTGGTATCTATTTTCCTGACATCTGGGCTTCTTCTGGAAGATCATTACTTTTGTCTTTTTTGGATTTATTGCCAGGGCCCAGTGCTGGCAATAGTCCTCAAGCAAGTCTAGTAGTTGTTGCAGCCCATCTGCGGTTGGTGACAACAAAACTAGATCATCTGCATAAAGCAAAAATTTCACTTCCATGTCATACAGGGGGAGACCTGGGGCTGCAGACTGTTCCAGCTGCACCACCAGTTCATTAATATATATATTAAACAGTGTCGGGCTAAGTCCACAGCCCTGTCTCACCCCTCTATTCTGAGTGAAGAACTCAGTGTGTTTGTCTCCAATCTTAACTGCACATTTGTTGTCCGAATACATTGACTTTATTATATCATACACTTTACCCCCTACACCACTTTGTAAAAGTTTATAGTATAGTCCTTCATGCCAAATAGAGTCGAAAGCTTTTTTGAAGTCAATAAAACAAGCAAATATTTTTCCATTTTTGGTTTGATTCACATTTTCATTTATGAGGGTGTGTAGGGTGTAAATATGGTCCGTAGTCCGTTGATTTGGGAGGAAGCCAATTTGACCTTTGCTCAGGACATTGTGTTCGTTAAGGAGGGTTAGAATTCGATTGTTCAAAATGCTATTAAACACCTTCCCCAGACTGCTGCTCACACAAATGCCTCTGAAATTATTAGGATCCAATTTTTCTCCATTTTTATGAATAGGAGTTATAAGCCCTTTGCTCCAGATGTCAGGAAAAAATCCCGAACTTAGAACAATGTTGAACAATTTGAGTACTGCCCTTTGCAGCTCAGGTGTGCTGTTTTTAAGCATCTCGCTTCTGATGCTGTCAAGGCCACAAGCTTTATTGGGTTTTAAGGATTTGAGCTTCTGTGCTAATTCTTCTTGTGTTATTGGAAAATCCAGTGGGTTTTGGTTGTCTTTTATAGTGCATTCGAGCAACCGTAATTTTTGTTTGATCAGATTGTAATTGGAATTTGAGTGTTCTTGTTGGATTTCCGAATAGATATGTTCAAAATGACTTTTCCAAATTTCTCCATTTTGGATAGGCAGGTCTTGTGGTTTTGTAGCGCTCAAATTATTCCACATTTCCCAGAATTGGTTTTGATTCAGGGAATGTTCTATTTCCTGTAGGGTTCTATCTACATGGCTTTGTTTTTTCATTCTTAATGTGTGTTTATATAGTTTTAATGTTTCGCTATATTTCTTTCTTATATCCATATCTTGAGGTTGGTAGTGTTTCAGGTTTGACAATTTACGCAGTTCTTTTCTTATATTTTTACAATCGTTGTCAAACCATTTTTCCTTTTCAGATTGTTTCTTTTTTCTGTTGTGGGTCCTTGGTAGGACCATGTTTGCTGCCGTCTGAAAGATACAATTGATTTCATTGACAGCTTTGTTGGTATTGTCCTTATTAGTTTCAAACGGTTTGTTAATGAAGTTAGTAATCATATTAAGTAATTTGGATGAATTCAGGATATTGATAAATTTTTCTGCACTGTCTGCAGCCCATCTGTAGGTCTTATTAATTTTGAACAGCTTGCTGGGCTCCTCTATAGGCATTTGAGTCAGGTTAATAGTTTTGAAGAAAATCATAATTTGGTTATGGTCAGAAAGAGGAGTTTGTTGTCTGACAGTGAATGCGTTGAAGGAGGTGGGGTCCATGTCAGTTATTGCATAGTCAACTACACTAGCTCCAAGACCTGAACAACATGTGAACCTTCCCAAAGAGTCTCCTCTGATCCTACCATTAAGTGTGTGCAGGCCAGAAGCGCGACAGAGGTGCACTAGCTCCTTACCAGCCTTGTTCACAGTACAGTCGAGGGAGCTCCTTTTAATGAGAGTTGGTGAGAGGTACAGGGAATGTTGACCAAACACATGTCTGTTACCCTGAGGGTCAATGGTATCACTCATTGAACCTGTTCGTGCGTTAAAATCTCCGCACAGCAGCACATTTCCCTGGGCCTGGAAAAGGCTTACCTCTTCATGGAGATTACTCAGGAAATCCTCATCATAATATGGAGATTCAATTGGGGGAGAATATAGAGCACAGAGATAGATATCTTTGTTTGATATGCCAATTTTATTGCTGAGTTTTAGCCAGCAGTGGGATGTTCCAATTTTAATTTTTGAAATGTGGTTGGTTAAACATCCTCTGTACCAAATCAAAATACCTCCAGAGTCTCGTCCACGATGTACTGAGTTAAGTTTATTTGATGGAATAATTATTTCTTTGTAACCTGAGGGACAGTGGGTGGTTATGTCTTCACGACACCAGGTTTCAGTTAATATGACTATGTCGACATTTTCGATGTTTTTTAAGAAGTCAGGGTCTCTACTCTTCATCCCAAAGGAAGATGAGAAGAGACCCTGAATGTTCCAACAAGAGACAGAAAAAGAACGCATGAAAAGAAAATATACAATGAGTCTCTTTTGTGAGACAGAGAATTATCAAGTTACAGTGGAAGAAGACATATATGAAATATTCTGATAACACTTACCAAATACCTCACTATCGATATAGTGGGCATTATTATACACAACCAGAGCCAAATCAACCCTCAGGATTTCCCCGTGTAAGTGGTTACCCCATTAAGATCTGATGGCACGTAGAGGTTGTCTTAGATGCTGCCATGCAGGAGTCTGGAGCACAAGGTGTGGAGCATCTCCTTTATCTCTCCCATCTCAGTCTTGGCTGGGGCGGTGGGTGTGGGAGGGGGCTGGGCTACTGCAGCAGCATAGCTTTGTGGCCTGTGCTGTGGGGGACAGGCTCTGTCAAGTGTTGTTGTCTTTTTGTTTTATGGAGGGGTTGGGTGCACAGGTTTCTTGGACCTGGGGGAAGCAGCACGTAGGTGTGGGTGTGTGTAGGGTTTTTCGGCCCAAAGGTGAGTATGGAGTATGGGGCTGGGGGGGGGTCCAGGTATTGTGTGCTCTGGGGGGGAAAGGGGGGTATCTGGGGATGTGGGAGGGTTCTGGTCTGTAGTCTCCTACTGGTGGAGGATAAGTGGGTGTGGTTGGGTTGCGGCCCAAAGCAACATCTTTTAGGGTCCTCGCAAAAATCCGCACTCTCTCCTTGTGAAGGTGCAGTCCGTCGTAGAGGTCATGCCTGAATGGTGAGCCAGGTGGACATTGGGAAGAGCAGCGCAGCCTCTGCTGATGTCTGTGTTGATTCCATGGATTATATGGGGTGGGGTGTCACGCCATGGCAGGAGTGTTGACACCACAATCCAAGCCTCTGGGAATTCTCCACTTGCTCTCTCTGCCACTCTACTCACCGCCACAGCCGTGTCACTGCGCAGATAGTGCAGGTCATTGGTCCCGGTGTGGATGATGATGCATTGCAGGCTCCCAAGAGATTCCTTGTTCAGGAGCTGTAGTGCATGGCCAGTAGTGCTGCATCGTTTTGCTGTCACGTGATATCCGGGGAATAGTTTCTGAGGGTCCATGAACTTCTGGTTTGAGTCCATAAGCAGGGCTACGTGTGGGCGCTGTTTGTTTGTCTTGGTGGGAGGAGATTGGTTGGGTGGCGGGGGTTGTGTGTTTTGTGTGAGGAGTGTCTGTGTGTCTGTGTGAGTGGTCTCTGTATCATGTTTGTTGGTTGTTTTAGTGTCAGGGGAGGTGTGATGGTCTGTATGGGTGTTAGTGGTATTGTTTTGAGAGACTGAAGCCCTCGCCCTGGTGTTCTCTTGGAGCTCTGCCCTAAGATCCTCCATCTGTTTCATGAGCTTCCTCTCTTTCAGTATCGCCTCCTTCTCTAGTTGGGCTACTTGGGAATGTAGGTTTTGGTTTTCCACCTGTAGCTGCTTCATGGTCTCTTGTAGCTCTAAGACAGTCAGTCTGTTCTCTGTTCTCAGCTGTTCCACCTCCTCCCTTAGCTGCTGGATGGAGCTGGTGGTGGTGTCAGAAAACCTGGCCTGGGTGAACTCCCTAAACTCGACAAAGTCCATTTCCAGCAGGGCCAGACTCTCCCTCAGTTGCCTGTCAGTGGCAGAGAGAGAGTGGGAGGGGGGAGGGGGAGGGGCTGCTGCGTGTTGTGGGGGCTCATTCTCAGAAGGGGGAGGGGTTGCTGCGTGTTGTGGGGGCTCTGTAGGTAGCTGGTCCTCAGCCATGTCGCTGTCTCTGTGGTTGTCTACCTCTGCCTTAAGCAGAGGGAAAACCTCTTCAAAAGAGTTCAGGCTCCCCTCGTTTCCCTGCAGCAGTATAGTTCCTTTAGTGTAGTATGTGATGGTC